>NC_134693.1:36619714-36919714 GCF_050947455.1 Rhinoderma darwinii
GGATCATGAAAGCATTTCGAGGTAATGCATCTGCTTTCCCATGAGTGCAGGCAGGTTACATCTGTTAATATGTAATGTGGAATAGGACTCAATATCGAGACCTACTTACAGTACATGATTTCCCTAAAGCAAGATAAGTGCCAAGAGCAGAGTGCTAAATGAGCAAAACATCCAGTATGACCAGGAAAAATGCATGCACTGTATGTTATTATACCTTTCAAAATCTCTCTCCATGAACCAGTACATCATTTACTTCCTAATGAATCCCCTGGCACATACAAAATATCCCCTTATCTATTTTATTTTATACTACATCATTCTTATTCTACCACAGTACATCAAACAATGTTTTAATGAAGTTTCCCAGCAAAAGGGTAAAAAAAGAAAAAGTTTAAAACTTAAGTAAAATTATCCGGTCAATGTTGTTCTTATGCAAATAGGAGGGTGATATTTGGTTGATGAGTAACGGGTGTCCCCTTGCTCAAAAAACTTTACTGTTGTCCTAAACAAAGTGGGTTGCAGTGTTCTCCGATGTGCCGTATTCCCAATGGGGCAACACTCAATGTTTTTCTAACTTGCTTTCAGTTTTCAATACAATCTAAGGAGAAGTGCACTGCATGTGCACAGAGGACTCCTCCAATAGTTACTAATCTCTAATAGAAAAGAAGCTTTGAATAAAGGAGTAAAAAAGTTATTTATTTACTACAGCACTAACACCAAGTCTATAGCTGCATGCGCCGAATTTAGAAGATCATACACGGAACAAAACTTTGGCCAATTCAGACAATGTGGCTAAATGGGGATTGAGACGGACTTAAAAAACAGAAGTTCACACCAGCATCCGGCAGTCCATTGTTTTGCTCTGTCAGAGAAGCAAAACAAGGGAAAAAAAAGAAGCGCTGGTTCCATTGCACCAAGGACACCACTGGCGTATGACGGAGCCCATTGACTAATTTTGTTGGGATTCCCTCGGGGTGTCCGTGGTTTCACCAGAAACAATAGTGCAGTATGATGTGCTATCGTTTCTGGTATTCTCAGCCAGATCTGCGACTGAGGCCCCTACTGGACCCTTCAACGCAGATATGAATGAAGCCTAACTTGAAACTCTTGAGCCCCAATGCTGTTACAGGGCAGCCATCTACAAAATCTACTGATCTACTGGTGGCATTGTAGAATTGGCATATGAAGTGCAGCACTAGACCTTATTCTGTTTTTTTAACTCAACAAGATCACATCCTGACCTAAATGTATAGCACTGTCAATGAAAAAAACTAATTTTAAAGCAAAATGTCATAGACCTGGAAGTATTTCAAAGATCACGTGTTGGGGATTTCCCTCTAAAATTGTTTAATTATTTTTTGCATAAATTAGAATACATATTCTTTTTCAAGTACGTGATATAATCTAAAAACCTCTTCAGTCTGAAGGTTTTTAAAAAAAGTCCTGTGCTTAAGTAAATTGCAGCTAGATGAATATATTTGAAGTAGCACATCTCCTATAGGATGATAATCTAACTGTACAATTTAATTCAAAGTAAATCCAATTTAGAATATTAAAATCGACTCATAGAACACAATGTCTTAATAAAATGTTGTTGTAAGGATCAGTCCCACTATCTGCTGGAGTGTTGCAATAATAATATGCAGAGCAGCAGGGGAAAGTCAGATTTTTTTTGTGGCCTCCCTGTGTACTAGAGATAAGCGGATCTTTAAAAATCCTATTCTCCAAAATAAAAATCACTCTGATTCGCATAAATTTCCATCTGTAGCCTGCTGGAATTTGAATATCTGCGATCAGCCGTGCAGTTTATGGCTTTTGCCTGCTGTTTGAGCAGAATGAGTAAAAATATTGTATTAGTGAATTGTTAGTCAAGCAGTTTTCCAATGTATTCGAAAAGTAGCTACAAATTGGACCTATGCTAATCTTACTAATCTCTGCGAAGTATCTCAATTATGGAAATGCAGATTTTGGATAATGAAAGGAAATTCCTGCCCTAACCTTGAATGTCCATCTTTAAATACCACTTTGCTTCCACTAGAGGGAGCTTAGGAGCTTATGGCATACAATTTTACATTGAGCTCATTATTAACACATTATGCAGTAAACTCCTAAACTCTCTCTATTGCCAGCTGCATATCTGCTACTGTTATCTTTTAAATCTAGTCACTGAAGGGGATTTGGAGCTCTGTATCAGAAGAACAGAGCTTTGTCTGCTATTTTAGGAAATTAACGAGCACATAATTTTGAATCTAAAAACAACATGATGATAAAAAGGTGGAGATTCACGTTAAGGCCACATCAACACTATGCGTATTACATGTCGATTTCCCACGTGGAATTTCCCTGCGGCAAATTCGCTCCGTATTATAGTATTCGCAAAGTAATGAAATTTCAAGTAACAAACTAGATTTTATATTCGGCTGCTTGTCAATTTATCTTGCATTTCCGTCTTACAATTGTTTCTGACAAGTTATTAAAAGACATGCACCAAAATCCACAGAAAATAATAATCAACACCTGTTTCCGCATCTCAAAACGCATTCAAAATGCTATATTATTAGGTGCAGATTTTACCTACGGAATTTACCTGCACCTTTTCCGCATCAAATTCTGCAACGTGTGCATGTAGCCTTAACGGTTTGTCTATTTTTCACATCCGCTATCTATATTCACTATTAAATGATATGGATGTAATGGAGGAGTGACTCCAGCGTCAGGAACTAAATTTCCTGCTCTTGAACTCTGGACTCTCCAATCTTGACCGCTCTGCTTCAGAAAGCCTTGCTTGTTCTAGCTTTGTCCCAGCTATGATTGCTCCTCTTGGCGATAAGTTAGTGATTGCACTTGCTACGTAGCCAATCACAGTATTTGCTGCCCTATATTTACCCTCAGATTTGTACTTCTTTGTCTGATTATTCTGACTTGCCAGTAATCTAGCTTCCCTGTGCTTACCACTATGGCTCTCCATTCTATCCAACTCTGCATATGTTTGAACAAGGCTGACCTCTCGCCCCTGTGTACTGAACCCTCTATACATCTGATCACGGCTTATCACTCTCTCTGTTGCACTCCTTCACCTGCAGCCCAACCATCATTTAAGAATTATCCCAGAGACCGCAACCTGAAAATTTCCTTGCAACAAAGTCCATACACCTTGCGGTAGTTCTGGGTGGAGACCGGGAGATTTCTTAGACTCCGCACCCCAGCTTAGCCTGCACCAACCCAATTAGGGCTATTCTTCATTCCAGCTTGTTGCATTGCAGCTGCTTGAAGTGCTACGAATTTTGCATTACCACTGACTATTAGTTGTGAACTGTATAGTTGTCTTGACTATTGGATTCCAGACATGAGAACCAACATTGTTACAAACCGCTGGAGACGCCCCCCCCCCCCCATTGACCAGGTCGAAGAGTTGTTTTATAGCCCCCTGGAAAAATGTAGACAGCCCACTGATTTTTTTTTTTTTTGCAGGAGAAATGAGAATATTCCTGCTGCTTTCCCTGGCAAACAGCAGAACCCTCTACAGGATCAACTCATTAACAGGGGACCGGTTTAGTTGTGAAAACTAGACAACCTTTTAAGGTGGTCCTTCACCTCCTGGTGCTCTCCTTCTTTGGCTGGAACAACAGAATGCTATTTTTTTTTAAATCGCATCGGTTGCTATTTGAAACAAAATAGGATTTAATAAAGATGATGTCCAGGCCAAAGTCTTGCTTTTGTAAGTTAATTGGGCTAATCTTTGGCTTTTCCGTGTGTGATTCGTACAAATAATGAACATGCAATACATTTTTAAGTCCGTAGCACATGTTTTATTGTGCATAAAACCCCTTTACTTGCATTGGATCCAGAGTGACAGCGCATTTGGTGAAGATTTAGGTGCAGAATCCGGGTCTAAACCCTCATGAAATCTTGAACGTGTGAACATGGCCTAAAAGTGCTACACATGTTATTTTATTTATATAATCAGTTTAGGCTCTTGCAGCTCAATAGAAAAATAATTGTAGGTAACAGAAGCAAATTCAGACTGGCCCTATGGATCAGAGAATTTGCATTGATCAATGCTGTGCTTAACTATAACCCAAATTGGTGCTTGTCAGCCCTCATTGCTAATAAAGCAAAATTAATGCAGCCAGACTGTATCAAGTAAGATTAGAAGCATACATTATACGGGAAAACCATTTCCCAAGTGAGTTGATTAAGACTCTAGTCAAATTAAGAACATATTGGATAAAGCGTGTACAGCTTCTAATGCGCTGATAGTTTTATCATTAAATTATAATTTACAAAAGTTACAGTAAAAATGATTCTACTTGGTATAAAACTTTTGGCAAATAGTTTACCAGTGCAGATACTGTGAACCCTATGACAAACAGAGCAGTAAATGAAATGCTTAATTTGACACATTTAAATGATTAAGAATATAAGAATCATAATTCACATAAAATAATAGAATTTTAATATAAAGAAAAAACTCTAGTTAAAACTCCGATGTACAGCTCTGTTCTGCCGCTCCAACAGTATCAAGGTAATGGGCATACCGCAACTTTTCCAAACAATAAGATCAATAAGCAGGATAGATATGATGGCTGGTCTTATTAAGTATTAGGCTGGGTTCACACGAGCATGTTCAGTACGTAATGGACGGAAGTATTTCGGCCGCAAGTCCCGGACCGAACACAGTGCAGGGAGCCGGGCTCCTAGCATCATAGTTATGTACGATGCTAGGAGTCCCTGCCTCTCTGCAGGACAACTGTCCCGTACTGTAATCATGTTTTCAGTACGGGACAGTAGTTCCACGGAGAGGCAGGGACTCCTAGCGCCGTACATAACTATGATGCTAGGAGCCCGGCTCCCTGCACTGTGTTCGTTCCGGGACTTGCGGCCGAAATACGTCCGTCCATTACGGACGTTAATGTGCTCATGTGAACCCAGCCTTAAGGCTCAACATACTCAAACAATAAGTCAGGTGCGCAACAAGAGGGGCTTAAGAAGCATGTGCCTCTGGTGCTGGGTGCCCGCTCATTTTCTGCATTACTGCCATTTCCTTTATTTGTACCAGCACTAGACCGTTTGACATTCCCAAAAGAAGTCCTCAGGCAGTTGGCCAAAAACACTAAACTAATGCCTCCTAACTGATAGTACCCACTAAATGTCCCCCTGGAAGTCCCAATTTGGAGCCTGTAAAGAAATACTTACTGTATGCAGTACATCAGCCTGAGCTGACAGGAAAGAGATTACCTGTTAAAATTTGCAGCACCATTCTTTGTCATTGAACCAGTCAGGTAATTTCTTGGTAAATTAGTCGGGAAGGACATAGTGTTTTACATACAAATATTTTAGGGCATCAAAAAGACGCCATGGATAATGGAAGTTAGCAGTTGCTCCTGTTCCACTAAACAGGAATAAACGGTCCCCTGTACAGTATACAAATAGGGGCATGCGAGTCCTCTCAGTGCACCTCAAATGGCTGACAGTGGTCATGTGATAGCACCTTATGTCTGGCCACTGTCAGGATTTGAACCCAAAAACTCTTGTGTCCCAGGCAGCAGCTATTTTCACAGAGCTAACTAGTGCTGCTGGACAGCTCCAATGCTGAATCGGTTGTCTAGATGCTCTTGACTTTATCCAATGCGCTTTTTGATTGCCAGAATATTGAGCTTCCTGCCTGTAGTCTAGTTCCTTTCTGCCTTACTCTACAAACTGTTGCTGCTTATTTGTGTACCATACTTGGATTGTTTCCTGACCACCTCCCTGCCAAACATTACAACCTGTTGCTGCTTATCTATGTACCAAACCAGGACGGTTACTTGACTACTCTTGCTATTATCACCCTCCTGCCAGATTGTTTTAGCCACTGATCAGTCATTTACTGGGTGCAGGTTCACTCACTATCTCCCCTTCAGCAGGGACATATGGTCTTTAAAAACAACAAAACGAAATCTGAAACTTCACAATGCTAATGATCTATAATTTCTTCTTACTATGTGAAGAAGCCATAGCAAAATGTAACTATATATTTAATTCATTTGACAATACATTTAAATATTTTAGCCAAACGTCGCCAGCTTCACGTAATAGTAGATATTAGCTGCTTGAATGCAGCATTAGTGTAGTGTTCAAGGCCACAGGCCATCGGGTTTACTCACCTCCCTAAGCCCGCAGCCATGGATCCGTGAGCGCTGGTCCCAATCTCCTTCCTAGGAGACGCCAGCGCTCACTTCCGCTCTGGTCTGCTGTGACATTATCAACCACATGATTTCCTGGTCTATAAGAAGGCCCCAGCCCTTCTGATCCTTGCCTGATCATTGTTAGTATTCCCAAGTCTGTCTTGCAAATGGTCCCTTAGCGTTTCCTGTTCCTGGTGTTACCCGTGCCCTGTTACCTGTTCCTGTATCCCGTGCTGTGTTCTTGTTCCTGTGCCTACTAGTTGGAGTCGTGTCTACTACACCTGCTGTTGCCTTGTCATTTGCCTCGTCCAGTGGGATTCACCACGTCTGGCGCAACCTGCGGCACCTTTAGTCATCCGCCATGACTGGCGTAACCTGCTGCCCCCACCTCCATCCGTGACAGAGCTGCGGCCATTGTCTGGACTATCCAGGTACCCTTGTGCGGGACTTTGTATTTCTGGGGTTCCTGTTTGGCCAGCTGCCTCCCTGCTACGGCGGTGCGGCCTAGTGGGTCCACATACCCACATACAGTGACAATTAGTACTTTATCTTGTATATGTTCACCATATAAACTTTCTTTGTGTATAAAATAATATATTACTGACTTTAGAAAGTAAAGGAAGTAAAGTTTACATGTAAGGAAATCAGAGAAGTGAGGCCTATTTACATTAAAACTACAATATAAAGCTAGTATTGTGTCTGCTGCAATAAAGAGCTATGTGGGCACCATGTGGTACAATGTGACAGATATCAGTGATAACATTTAGAAGCATGGGAATGCATGTGATATTCCGTTTGACTTCAGCAGTTCAAAGACAACAGTTTCATTGAAATGTCATCAAGCGTTTCAATCACACACATGAATACAAAACCAGTGGAGAAGGCTTGTAAAATTGTTATATAGAGTTCACAATCTGGGATTGTTAGTTGAAGGTCAGATTTTATCTTACTATTTTACTTTGTGTGTTAATACCTTCTGGACTTCTAATCAGATTATTGTTTTTTAAACTTGAAATTTGATATTCTTTTATATTGTGTGTTACTTTTAAGTCTTTTATTGGGTACATGTTTCATGTTTGGACTCTTTTACTCCTTGTGGGAATACAATAAATCCATTATAGAAATTATATTTCCAGTTATTTTTTTCAATTTATTTTTGTTCGTCTTATATTTTAGATGAGAGATGGAACTTGCTTTCTAGCTGCCAGATTTATCACTTGGGCTATCATATAGACATACCTAACAGAGTATAGGAGTACTTTCCTCTAATGTAATATAACATCTGAAAAGGAACAGATTTATATATAAAAGGACAAAAAGAGTAGGATTTTGTAGCATTTGGCCAGCTTTATCTTCTAGAGGGCATTTTTATGTCACGGTTCATCCAGATCTTCTTATTTATAAGTAGAAGATCAAAGCTATAGTGAGAGCTGGACACTGACAATAGGAGAATAGAAAAGGGGGCTATAATTCAGTAAACCAATGTAGATTTACAGTATATGCCATTTAGGAAACTGTTATAGGCTGTCATTAATGAATATCACTTAGGAATGGCTGACTAGAACATTGAAGAAGTTTATATTGGAAGAAAACATATATTTAAAAAAATATATATATTTTTTTTTTATTGGAATGTTTTGTGGATTTCTTTCCCTTTCCAGATTTGTTACCGACCCCTGAATATAGACACGTATGTTCATCTAAATAAAGATAATGAATCTGGCACCTGAGTACATAGTTTTCTACTACGTTTTGACTTTGAATGGCCTAAATCACATTTCCTGAAAATATCAATAAAAAATTAAATACTAAAATCTGCATACCAATATTGGATTAAGAATTCAGAACACAGTACACCATAATTAGATCTAAAATCCCACAGGGATGGAAAAAGTCTATTAAGTATGCAGATACAGTGATTTCTATGTAAATGAATGGCTAAACTTATATCAAGTTCAGTTTTAATTTTTTTTTGCTGAGGGCAAAATGCCAGGGTCGTAGGCTGTCCTTAAAAAACACTCCATATTCTAATTTCCGCAATTCATTATGTATGTTAATTGCAATGACAAAATGCTTGTGGGTCAACTGCATGTTCCACAATGCTCTAGATAGCATGATTACCTCTTTCAACATAACTTCCACCTCTGGCTGCCATGTGATTTCAACAAGCAATGGAGATTTAGTATATTAATGGAATCATGGGTGTTAAAACGGATTTAGATAGAGTGATGGTGATTTCTAATGAGTAACATGGTTTGTAATTATTAAACCAAATTCTTTAATTAAATATTTTAAGTTAATTATCAAAACGTGTTATGAAAAGAATTAGTGATAAAATATATAATTTTAAATGTAACATAATGTTTTTGGCTTATTTTTATATTTTTCTTGCCAATCTAACACCAATTGTATGTGTATAAGGAATGTAACGTCTATGGCCGTGGACCATCATCCTGACTTACCCTCTGACAGCCGCGGCCATGGACGAGTGAGTTCCCGGCGGCATCTCCCTCCTGAGAGACGCCGGAACTAACTTCCTGGTTCGGACACAGTCTCCCGCAGGGCATGTGCGCCCGCGCATGCACGGCCTTAAAGCGCCAGTATGCATACAGTTGCAGAATACTGCAATCAGCCCACAATGCTTCAGGACTATAAAGGGGCTCTGTCCTCTCGATCCTTGCCTGAGCGTTGTTGTGTTACCTAAAGTTTGTCATTGCAAATGGTCTCCTAGTGTTTTCCAGTTCCCAGAGTTACCTGTTCCTGCTGCCTGTACCCTGTATCCCGTGCCGTCAAGAGTTGGAGTCGTGTTGTGCCCTCCGCTGCATCTATAGTGTCGCACCCCGCCAGGTGTCTGTCAGAGTCTAATCTTAGCCTGAATCTACCGATACTGTCTACATTGCCTCAGGTACCCTTTCTGAACTATAGACATTGCATTCTACCTGTTTGGCCAGCTGCTACCCCGCTACGTGGTATGGTCCAGTGGGTCCACACCCCGCGCCGTGACAAGGAAAAAGAGCTTCAGGTAATTTTTAAGCTTTTTTTGCTTTATGGGACTCTACATTTTTAGCGGCTTACCTCCCATTTGTCTGAAATAAATAGCTTGTCCTCTTTTGAATGTTTGTCGCACAAGTATGCCTGTAATTTCATAGAGAATATATAGCAATAATTGTGAAATTATAACAGATACATAGAAGGTAGCCTGGAAGGTTTGTCACAACTAGAGGCGTAGATTGTACTACCTGGGGCCCAATGCAAATTTTGTAATATGACCCCCACCTACCATCGATCTGTCACGATCTAGGGGTATGTAGAGCCACTAGGCCGCTCTGCTTTTGCGGAGAGGCAGCTGGCCAAGTCACAATCTATGCAAAAGTCTGTACAAGTTCGTAGCACAAGGGTACCTGAAATAGTCCAGATGGTGGCGGGGCTCTGGCATGGATGGTAGTAGGTGCAGCAGGTTGCACCAGACATGACGAATGACAGCAGGTGCAGTAGGTTGCCCTAGACGTGGCGGATGACAACAGGTGCAGTATGTTGTACCAGACGTGGCGGATGACAACAGGTGCAGTAGGTTGCGCCAGACGTGGCGGATGACAACAGGTTCAGTAGGACATGGCTCCAATCACTAAACAGGCTCAGGAACAATAACACAGCAAGGGATACAGGATACATGTAGCAGGGCACAGGAACGCTGGGAATGGGACAACACTAAGGAAGCATTTGCAAGACTAACATGGGAATTTCAAACAACGCTCAGGCAAGGATCAGATGGGCCGGACCCTTTTTATAGTTCAGGGTGATCTAGGAATAATTATTTACATATGCGCACGCTGGCCCTTTAAGACCGAGAACTAGCACGCGCCCTTAACTGAGAACTGCCTGACAGAGCGGACGCATGTGCCAGCATCTCCAGGGAGGGAGACACCAGCAGGAAGAGGAAGATCTGCGGGAGGTAGGTAAGTGGAAGTCGTGGTCTGTGACCGCGGCCGTAACAGTATCATTTACAATACTGGAGTTTTCCTTTGCAGCAGAGGGGCCCTTCTTTGCGACCAGGGTGGATGCAGCTGCTACCTCTGCACCAATTATAGCTAAACACTGATCATAGCCTTGATAGTGTTTTCCCATTGAGGTAAATAGATCTAAATGCATCAGATCTTCCAAAGATATAACAATTTCAAATTCAATTTTGCGAAATGTGCCTTTTTCTAAATTAGTACCTACAGGTGGTATTACATGGGCAAATTTTCACCCAATAAAGTTTGATCCAATCAAATGTAGCAAAGATTGGAACACATGGGGACGAATTATAATTAGAATCATTCATCCCTATACATTTTGTATCTTGTGGGCAGCACATCCCCGGTTTATATAGGAAGATGTGCTGTCAACATGCTTACATTTTTTGGACCGCATAAAAGATGGGATCAGCCGACAAATGAGTGTTTGTCAGCTGATTGCTGCCCTGTGTACACAGGATAATTATGGGGAACGAGCGTTCATACAAGCACTCGTTCGCCCGATCATTGGCCCATGTAAAAGACCCTTTACCCGATGTCCATTTCACTCTTTCGTAAAGACAATCCATTGCTGGTGATAATGTCCAACCAACAGTTAGGTTGCCACGCAAGCACAGATTTCTCTTTCACTGTGGTGGCTCTGCAAAGCGATGTCTGTTCTGACCAGCACTTTCTCATTTCCTTCCTGCACATACGCTGTAGCTCTCACACGGCCTGCATTGCAAGGAATGGTGGGAGAGACATCACAGCGGTGCAATTTAAATTTAACCTGCATGTGCGGTCAATAAAAGCCAACCTACTTTTAGTAGGGTGTAAAAACCCTTTAAGGCTGAAATGGATATGTTCACCTTTTAGGCCTCTTGCACACAGATGGCTTACAGATCCTAGTGGTATGGATCAGTGATATGATGCCAATAAAGTTCCGTGATCCAATACCACACCATTTGTTTTTTTTTTAAACATATTCCTTGAAAATTTGGAAGACAAGAAACCTGGCTTGCTCCATCACATGCTGGTTTACTAGGGGAGTACTGGGCAGGAATATGGTGCCTCAGAGATGCATCTTACCGTGGCTCATGGAGTAGGGACTTTGTGGGCCACGTGCATGAGCTCTTGATGAGGTTAACGTAAAAGACTATGTTCACATGGTAAAATAATGTTGTTTTTTTTTTTAGGCACAACAAGGCAGGAAGGAGAAGTATAAAAAGGGAAGATTTATCTTTCTTATTATTCAGAGCAGTTCAACTGCCTGGAAAGACAGTTTGGTCACGCGATGTTCTTTAGTTGATTCAACATAAGACGACTGCTGGTAATATTGATTAGTCACGGAGATAATTGATCAAAATGTTTGAATAACAACTTTAAATATCTCATTTCCTACCACATGAAGCGATTAGTTAATCCACCCTTCTCCATTTGTGTTCCTCTAATATTCATAGTGGTGGGCCAACTCTACATCAGTAGTATGTTTATAAAATTATGTTGTAGGGTGACTATACAAACCGTGAGAATGGATCATGATAGTTATTGGACGGACAACAGGTTTTTTTTAATGGATCCGTAGCCTCTTTAGTGTTCTATAATACATATCCCTAATTTTCCTCCAATTCCATCTCCTCTACGTGTGAAGTTCTCAAAGCAAAGCTGGCTGGTCACCCTAACACATCTAGTGCAAAAATAACAAAATAATACAGCATCCAAATCCAAAGTCCAAATAGCATGTGTGCAAGTCAAAGAAAGAGAGCTCTGTCCAACTGGCCTACCAACACAATATCTACCAACAGTAATAGACAGCACTCACGTCTTGATGCAAAATAGTATGTTAACTTGAATCCGCTCTTGCAGCCTTTCTCAAGAACCTCATCTGGGTCCACCAGATCCTCTCAAGTCTTCGTCCCTCGCACTCATATCTACGGTGCTGCCCAACACTTGCTCTCTTCAGTTAGCCGCTTTCCTCTACTGAGAAGTGCTGATAAGTTGCAGTATGCGCCTGTCACACAATGCAAGTCTATTCCCATGTGACCGGCGCTGTTCCCTCTTCAATGCACTTCGGCATCTTGAACATAGTCAGTGCAAAACAAAGCTGTAACAGGGTAGCCATAGAAGTGCCTAGCCCCTTTACTGTATCTTCATATGCCTCCAATTTCCTATGGAGGCATACAGAGATTTTTATCAACATAAATCCAACAGAACAAACTACCGGCATGCTCCATCATATATGTCATATTACAAAGGTAGACCTAAAGGAAAACTCTCAACGTACCCCTGCACCTGTCACATTATCCGCAGCTGTAATTGGTTGAACACCATTTTCTAAAAGGCAGTTCTTGAATTTATTCAAGAACTAGAACAAAAGAAATGTAACATGTTTTACTAGAGCTTTGTGCCACTCACCAAGTATGAACATGCATGTCCTGTTTTTATTTTTATTTCAATAGAAACTAAAAATGCATGCATCACTTTCTATATATCACTACTTTACACTCTTCTAACTGATCTTCTGTATTATCACCATCATATCCAGCATAAATTGAATCCTATATCCGCTTCTATTTAAGCCAGACTTAGATCCCATAATACTGGATTTAAATCCTGTCATTACATCCAGTAATGTGTGTAAATCAGGTTTATCTGTAAAGGAAATCCGATTTTGACCTCTAACTCAATCTGTGAGCTACAAGAAATTCCTGGGCTAAATATAGGAATACTTTTAATTTCAACTCAATTATTTTGATTACATTATTTATAATCATCTCCTGGATCCCCATTTTTATACATATTAGAACATTATATTGTGTTCCTATGGGGTCATATTATGTATAGTGTATGCCTCCTGTATGGAGCCTCCGTAAGGCACTATATTCACTCTTAGTAGCTACGTTTCTGCAGCATGTGCATAGATTTTTACAAACCCCATTCAGATGTATGGAGCAGTTTCAGAAATTTCTTCCCACAAATCTGGCGTGTGTGAACACACCCAAAGCTTACAAACACAGGGTGGTACTGGCATAGCAGAGAGACACAGCAAATCTGCATGTCAATACCTTTAGGCCGGGTTCCCACGTAGTGTAAATGCTGCAGAGTTTCCGCAACGGAATTCTGCAGCATTGACGGTAGCAGCAAAGTGAATGAGATTTAGAAAATGTCATGCCCACGCTGTAGGGGAAAAAAACGCACAAAAGTAGTGTGGAAAGTGTTCTGTGGTGCGTTTTTCAATTCCGCATGTCAATTTATGAAGCGTGTTCTGTGTGGAGATGCTGCGTGTTCTGTGCGGAGATCCTGCGTGTTTTGCCCATAGACCTCAATGTGGAGCAGAAATTCTGCAACAGATTTATGTTGTTGCGGTTTTTACAGCGTTTACACAGCTGAAACGCAGTAAAAAATGCTGGAAAGGTGCACATATACTTTGCTAAACCAATGTTTAACCTAAATCCGCAGGTAAAACCGCTGTGGAAAACACGCAGCGCTTCCGCAGCAAAATAGTGCGTTTTTCCTGCTCATTTGGTACAGATTTCTGTGACAGATTAACCAGTGTTTTTCTAGACAATCTGTTGCAGAAAATCTGCAGCGCACCCTTTGTGTGGGAACATACCCTTAGGCCCCATGCACTTGACCGTAAAATCATCCGTAATTAGGGGCCCATTCATTTCTATGGCCGACGGACACCTTCCCGTATGTCTCCGGGAGGGTGTCCATTCCGTAGAAACCTGCCGAAAAAAAATAGGACACCTATTTTTTTTATTTTCCGGACCGTACTCTTATACTTTATGGGTTGTAATTACGGGCACGGTCATGTGCATGAAGCCTCCTGGCGGATCTGCTGCAGGTTTTCTGTCCAGACTTGCGGGTGAAAATCTTCAACGTAGCAGCAAAGTATATTTTCAAAAAATCGGATCCACATGCTGTTGAAAAATTTTTTACGTAAATTGATCTGCAGTGCATATCAATTTATGTTGCATATTTTCACTATGGATTTCACTACTTCATGGAGAGGAAAACCACAAAAAATAATCTGCATCAAAATATGTATATTTAACGTAGAAAATTTGCTTTAGGCGTTTTAATGGCTGCATTTTCTGTAGCGAGTGGACATATCATTTGAATGGGCTCCCACTAGTAGGATTCGCTGCGTAAAAGTACGCAAATTGTTGTGCAGTTTTTCTAACAGAATCTCCGCTGGGCAAAAAAAAAAAAGAATCTATACTTACCCCAGGATGTTGTCATGGCGACGCAGTCCGGCCTCCTGGGATGAAGCTGCAGCCCATGTGACCTCTGCAGCCTATGATTGGCTGCAACAGTCACATGGGGTGAAACGTTGTCCAAGGAGGCCGGCCTGGATGAACAACAGAAAAAAGTATCGCTACAACGGCCGGGGGTAAGTAAAAAAAAAAAAAAGCTTTCTTTTTTCTCATTTGTGATTTTTGCGGCGCTTCTGCTGAAAAAGTCGAAAAACACTTGGCTATTTGTTGCGGGTTTTATATCCCTATTGAATTCAATAGGAATAACCCGCAACAAAAAAGCAACGAATATGCATTTAAAATCTGCACCGTGGGTCAATTTATGAACATTGTCGCTGCTGATTTTTTCTGCATTATCTGAATGAGATTTCTTAAAATCCTATTTGCTTTTCTGCTACTGTAAATGCTGCGGAATTTCCACACAGAATTCAGTTGCGGAAATTCTGCAGCGTTTACCCAGCCCACATTTGCATGAGTACGTTTTTGACCGCTTGGTGAAAACCGCATCAATAACTGCGTTTAAAACCGCACGCATTTTACCGTGAACTGCTGTGGTTTTGTGAAATCAATGGGAGGCATTTTTGGCCATTTTTTGGCGCGTTTTCCGAATCGGTTTCCGCGTCAAAAAACGTGTCAAAAAACTCTGTGTGAACTGGCCCTTACTCTAGTTCTAAACTGTCTAAATTTCAGACTATTAAGAAATCTGCCCCAGTGTCTTTTCTGAAATCGAACAGTTTTGCAACTTTTTTCTCTGCCGCATCCTTATCATCCCAAGTGAAAAGGATTTGCTTCATAAAAAAAAAGTTGGATTCCGCACAGTAGCTCAGAAGTCATAGGCTGGGTTCACACGTGGCGGAATTTCACTTAAATTCACGTGTGGTCATGCCCATACATTAACTTTACAATTACAGCTGGAACTCTTATCAAATCTCAGATACAACAGAACTTATAGATAAGTGTGAAAAAAATTAACTAATTCCACCATGTTGTCTTGTATTCTATACTTCCATTTTAACTTCAATATTAGGCTATGTTCAACCGCCTCGCGGGAGAAAGAAGGGACATGCCCTATCTTCAGGCATTTACGCCTCTGACCTCCCATTGACTTCAATGGGAGGCTGAGAAAGCGTATTTCGCGTCGTTTTATGCCCGCGGCACTCAATGGCCGGGGGCGAAAAACGCCGCCGAGATCGGCGTGCAAGGAGAGGAAAATCTGCCTCAAACTTTCAAATGGAATTTTGAGGCAGAAATTCCGCCTGCAAAAAACTCTGTGTGAACATAGCCTAAGAATGATACTTTGAGAGAATATATTTCTGTTTTGCTGTGTTTAGGGAAATCTTTACTAGATAAAAAAAAGTGTTGAAGAGAAATGAAATCAGCAAAAATAAAGACTGAGGGAAAACTGATGACTCAAAAGCCCACCCTCTACGCCCTCCGATACAGGAGAAAATGACTTAACATTCAATGAATTGATAGGAAAATATTGCAATGCCATGAAAATATTGTGAATGTAATTTGTTTTGTGCAAACTCAAGAGAAAATATTATAGTTGATGTAGTAAAAGTTCAGTCCATAAAGCTGTATATAAACTCACTCATAACGTATGGAAGGGCAGTCGGCCATCACTTGCGGAGTGACATCATTATGACACTTCTGTGAAACCTTCTCTTGAGAAAATAAATATGAATGAATCTGGAGCAACTGTTTGACTCTGAATTATCCGCAACATAAGACATTATAGACCCGCAGAGCTATTGTGCTGTATTTAAGTTTTTTCTCCTAATTTATAAAGCTAAAACTTATTTTTGCTTCCCCTTTGCTGCAAAGAGACTTTGATACACAGCCTCCTGAACTGTTTACATGGCTAGAAAAATCAAGTTTCACACCTGCCAATTTAACACTCAAACCACGAAGCAGCAGGGATCCAAGTTACTGTAATATGCACTTAGCTAGAACTGCAGAAGCATGGTCTCCGATATCACAATCTATTATATATGCACAAACATCTGTTATACAAGAAAAACATGAAAAACATTTCCAATACCTCAATATCCAGTGGGTCCTTGCTCAGCATGCAAGCCATGTTGCTACAATTCTCTACGTGTCTTTGGCAATAGCTTTGAGAATGAGATTATTATGATTGGGGGTTTTTTATGCTGTATTTATGTCTGTAAATTTACTAACAGATCTCTAATCGGGAATAGGTTACACTTCAGACTAACAAGTGGTTTATGAGAGGGAGGAAGAAGAGGGAGTATTCAGGGTAGGCGTGTATACTCCGCAGACATGTGACTTATGGAACAAAGGTCCTGTTTTCATTGCCATAGGTACATGCTCCGGCTGGACACAGCAGTCTCCATGTGTCAGGAATACAGGGGATTGTGCTGAATAAGGCTGGATTCACACGAGCATGTTACGTCCGTAATGGACAGAAAGTATTTCGGCCGCAAGTCCCGGACCGAACACACTGCAAGGAGCCTGGCTCCTAGCATCATAGTTATGTACGACGCTAGGAGTCCCTGCCTTGCTGCCGGACAACTGTCCCGTACTGTAATCATGTTTTCAGTACGGGACAGTAGTTCCACGGAGAGGCAGGGACTCCTAGCGTCGTACATAACTATGATGCTAGGAGTCCGGCTCCCTGCAGTGTGTTCGGTCCGGGACATGCGGCCGAAATACGTTCTGTTCATTACGGACGTAATATGCTCGTGTGAATCCAGCCTTAAGCAGTGACGTGAAATAAGAATTCTAGGAATTTTATGTTATTTTTGTATCTCCACAAAAGTATTAAAATCATAGAAATTGAATTGATAAATTACCGTAATTATGTATGCAGCTATAAAACTCAGTGTAGGCCTCCTTTACACTAACGCTGGGTTCACATACACTATTTACGTTTTAGCCCCGAATTACGTCCGAAAATGCGCCTCAAAAGCGTCAGCAAACATCTGCCCATTCATTTGAATGGATCTTATGATGTTCTGTGCCGACGGTCATTTTTTTTACGCGCCGCTGTCAAAAGGCGGCGCATAAAAAAGACGCCCGCGTCAAAGAAGTGCCTGTCACTTCTTCAGACGTAAATGGAGCCGTTTTCCATGGACTCCATGGAAAAACAGCTCCAATTACGTCCGTAATGGACGCAGCGAAAGACGCCTGCACATGCCATTACGGCTGAAATTACGGTGCTGTTTTCTCCTGAAAACAGCACCGTAATTTCAGCCGTAACGGACGCTGCCGTGTGAACATACCCATACTATTTTTTTTTCCTCTTTCTGAGGCCTTATTCACATGGCCGTGCTCGGTCCGTGATATGCGGACCACATGTCGGCCGCATTTCCAGCCCGTATATCATGGACCGAACGCGGCTGTGTGAATAAGGCCTATAAGTTTTAGTGGCATTTTTTATTTAGTGGCATTTTGTACATGCATTTTTCCCTGGCATGTTTAAAGTTCTATAAAGAAGTTATGGGAAAAATTCACCAGAAAAAATATCATACCTAGAGCATGCTATGTGTTGATAAAAACACTACTGACCCTGACTACTGCATGTGTATGCCTTTGCATAGTCTATAAACTTTATACAAAAACGTTTTTGACCCAAAAAAAAAATAGCAGAAAAACGGCAAAGAAAATTTTTGGGTAAAAAATGTTGTGGGCGGATATCTATGGTGAAATTTTTAAAGCTTACATACACAATATTTTGGTTTGTGGCGTTTTTTTTTCAAAACAGCATGTATGCCGTTTTTTGCGCATTTACAAAATGACACTAAGGCCCCATGCACACGACCGTGCATGTAATCACGGTCCGTGATTACAGGTACGGCCGGCTGCGGACGGCTTTGGACAGTCATCCACATTTGCGGTCCGTGCTCCCATTATAAAGTATGGGAGCACAGTTCGTAATAAAAAACATAAGACATGTCCTATTTTTTACGGAAGCTTTCGACGGCACGAGCACCTTCCCGTAAATATATGGCAAGGTGTCTGTCGGCCATAGAAATGAATGGGTCCGTAATTACGGTGGTGTGCATGGGGCTTAAAGCTGGGTTCCCACGGGTCGTATATGCTGCATAAAACTAAGCAGCATATCTGACCTCCGTTGACGTGTAGTCCAGCCGCCTGGAATGACGCTGCAGTCCATGTCACCGCTGCAGCAGTCACATGGGATGAAATCTTATCCCAGGAGGCCGGCCTGGAAGGAGAACTGAAGAAAGTGTCGTTCAGACAACGCCCAGGTTGTAAGTATAAGCTTCTTTTTTTTCTGAGTTGCGATTTTAACTTCGGAATCGCTGCGAATCCGGCACAAAAGTCGCAACACTTGGCTTTTTGTTGCTGGTTTTACATCCCCATTGAATTCAATGGGGAAAAACCTGCAACAGAAAAGCAAAGAAAACGCAGTATAAATTGACATGCTGCAGTTTTAATATCAGCATCGCAGGACAAGTTATGAACGTTTCACTGCGGTTATTTTTTTTGAAGCGTGGGGATGAGATTTTCTAAATCTCATTCACTTTGCTACTACTGTAAATACCGTAATATTTTCACACAGAATTCCGATGCGGAACCTGGCCTAAGTCCTCCTTCACAAACACAATTTTTCTGGCATCAAAGACGCTTCCAAAAGCAATAGCGTTATTAGAATGTTACATGCAAATTTTTATGTTTTTTTTTGTGGCATTTTAGTGTCATTTTTGGTTTTAGTGGCGCTTTTTTCAAAACACAGCATGTAAACGGCAACAAAAAAACACTTCTGAGAATGCTGGCGTTATTAAAATGTTATATGTATTTCTTATGCTGTTTTATGGTGTTTATTATTTAATTTCATTTTGTACATGCTTTTTTTCTTGTGCTATTAGTCCTATGGAGAAGTTTATAGGAAAAACTTCGGAAAAAACGCCATACCCAGAGCATGCTCTATTTGGTAGAAAATGCCACTGACCACAACATTTCCTCAGAAAGGCCACAAACCAAAATGCCGTTGTATGTAGTCTATTTTATCTTTCACTATAGACATAACTCCCAACTTTCAAGTATCGCAAAGAAGGACAATTGATGTCGCGCGCATAGCGTGGCACGGCGATTTTTTTATTTTAAGCCATGCCTCTAACCCTGCCCAATCCACGCCCATAAACACCCGGTTCAGCCCACACAGTATCATGCTTAACCCATAGAACCCCAGCACCGTATAATGCTACAATTGCGCCCCCTCCACAGTATAATACCCCATAGTGCCTCCCGCACAGTATAATGGCAAATAGCTGCCCCCGCACAGTATAATGCCCCATACACTATAATGCCCCCATAGATTCACCCATACAGTATAAAGCCAACACAGATGCCCCATACAGTATAATTCCCACACAGATGCCCCCACACAGCATAATGCCCCATAGATGCCTCCATAAAGTATACAGCGAACACAGATGACCCCATACAGTATAATGCCCACACAGATGCCCCATACAGTATAATGCCCCATAGCTGTCCCCATACAGCATAATGCCCTTATAGATGTCCCATACAGTATAATGCCCCCATAGCTGCCTCCATACAGAATAATGCCCACACTGATTCCCCCATACAGTATAATGCCCCATAGTGCCACAATATCCCTGTAGATAGTGCCACAGTGCCTACTGTAGATAGTGCCCATAAAGAGTGTGCCCATGTTCACATACCACCACAATGCCCATGTAGTGCCACAGTGCTCACCTATAAAGTGCCAGTGGCCACATAGTGCCACAGTGCCCATGTAGATGGTGCCCATATAGTGCCACAGTGCCCATGTAGATAGTGCCACAGTGTCAATATATTAAGTGCTGGTGCCCACATATACAGTGCCAGTGCCCAAATAGTGCTACAGTGCCCATTTAGATGATGCCCATATAGTGCCACAGTACCCATGTAGAAAGTGCCACACCCTTCTTAACAATAGCGCCACCCTGCCTGTAGATAGCGCTACCCCCCCCCTATATATAACTCCATTGGAGGTACCTCTAGGAGTGGAATCCCCAGCTAGAGAATCGGCCACGCTGTGGCCGAGGATTTCTCTCTAGGAGGAACCCTTGACGTCACTTTTCCTATAAAGATAGTGATGCCAGGGTCTTCTCCAGGACCGGAACGCTCTGGCCGGGGATCCTGCTTCAGGAAGAGCCCCTGACATCACTGTCCAAGGTGACGCCAGGGGATTCTACAGGAGTGGAATTACCGGCCAGAGCTTCTGCAACGCTCGGAGTCTGGAGTCCATATATGGACAGTGACGTCAAGGGCTTTTCTAAGACAGGAGTCCCTGGCCAGAGAGCTTGTGCTGATCTGGCCCGGGACTCCATAGTTGAATGTTGAAACCGGGGCATATCCCCGGGACAGTCGGACACTGCCCAGGGTCCAGGACTGTCCTGCTGAATCCGGGACAGTTGGAAGGTATGCTATAGATTCAAAAATAGTATCTGGCTGCATTAAAAAAACCGCATCAAAATGCCTTTAATGCAAGGTTTACACACGTAGTTTTGATGCAGTTGGTGTGGCAGTTTTTGGCTCCGTTTTTTATGCAAAGCCAGATATGGATCCAAAAGTAAGGAAGGGTATAAAGAAAAGGCTGATGCACCTATTTCTTTTGTGTCCACTCCTGTGTTTGGCTAAAAAAAACGGATAAAAAAACTTCCGCAAAAATGCATAAAAAATGCGTGTGTGATCCTGGTATTAAAAACGCCATAAAAAAAACGGCAAAAGGCAGCAAAACACTGTGTGTGTGTGTGTGTGTGTGTGTATCCAGCCTTATGTAGCAAAATCAACCTCCAACATGCACCCACCTCATTAACTCTTGAAGCTCCCCATCAGCTCCATATCATCCTTTGTTGTTGGAGAAAAAAAATGAAATAAATCCAGCTCCATTATATGGCATGAGATAGAATATGTTTTAATTTTATTTTCTGACAGATTCATATAGAAAACCTTTGTGTGCCTTATGTATAGAATCAGGGGCACAAGGAGGTAGTATGCACCCATAGCAGTATGTGCCAGGTGCAGGGGTGTAGCTAAAGGCTCATGGGCCCTAAAGCAAAGGTTCTTCTTGGGCCCCCCCCAAACTTCTCTTGGCCGACGGTCCTGCAGCTTTCAGCTGCAACGCTGGGTCTAAGCGACCCAATGATCCAGCACTAGCAGCCAGGGGCGTCACTAAGGTCTTGAAACGTTAGGGGAAATAGCCTCAATACATGTACCAAAAAAATGTGTGTATGTGTATGTATATGTGTGTGTATATGGGAGTCAGCAGATCTATAACTCTACGACCCTATAGCTATGGAAAAGATTAAATACAGTGGCTTAGCAGACTTTATCACATATGATTGGTTTAGATACATTAGCTCAGCAGACAGTATCACATATCATAGAATTAGATATAGGGCCCAGCTCGCTGACATTGCGGCTCCAGCTTTGGACCCAGGAAAGGTAAGTATAAGAATTGTTTTGCTTTTTTATGTGTTACTAATTATTTTTGTGTGCTTGTGTTTTTTTACAAGTTCGGTTGTTGGACTACTTCGGATTCGAGGACTACTTCGATAACGGCGTTTTTTTTTGTTCTCAATAAAATGGTTAATGAGGGTTGTGTGGGATTTTTATTTCCCAAAAATATTTTTTCTATGTCTTTGTATATTTCGAAACTTTATTACTACCACCTCAGTAATGGCCGCTGGCTGGTTGACCACGTCCATTACTAAGGCGGGGCTTAATGTTAGGCATAAAGAGACTAACTCTAACCCCCATTATTACCCCGGTACCCACCGCCACCTGGGGTCCTAGGAAGAGCCGGGTACGATCCAGTACCCGACCATCTGTAGTGATGGAGGGGCACTGGCGCGGCGACAGGCTGGTATCATTAGGCTGGGAAAGCCCAAAAACAGTGGCCTTTCCCACCCTGGTAATGCTAGCCTGCTGCTGCTATGTTGTATTTGGCTGGTTATTAAAATGGGGGAACCCCACATCGTTCTTTCCAATTATTTATTTCTTTCTTTATTTTAAAAAATGACGTGGGGTCCCCACATTTTTCATAACCAGCCAGATACAACACAGCAGCAGCAGCCTAGCATTACCAGGGTGGAAAGGGCCACTGTGTTTTGGGCTTTCCCAGCCTAATAATACCAGCCTGCGGCCGCCACAGTGCACGATCATCACTGCAGATCTTCGGACACTGGATCGTACCCAAGTCTTCCCAGTACCCCTGTTGGCGGTTGGTATCAGGGTAATAATGGGGGTTAGTGTTAGCCTTTTCAACAGCTAACACTAAGCCCCGCCTTAGTAATGGACGCTGTCAATCAGTCAGCGGCCATTACTAAGGCGGTAGTAATAAAGTTTAAAAAAAATACAAAGACATAGAAAAAATAGGTTTATTGAAATAAAAAAAACACCACACACGACCCTCATTAACCAATTTATTGATAATAAAAAAAAGCCGTCATCGAAGTAGTCCTCGAATCCGACATAGTCCAACGGCTGAACATGTAATAAAACACAAACACAAAAAAAACATTAGTAAGGGCCTGTTCACATCACCGCTGCCATTCCGTTGAGGGTTTTCGTCGGAGGTTTCCGTGGGGGAACCCCTCGATGGAAAGGCAAACTGAAACCTCAGCTTCCGTTTCCCTCACCATTAATCTCAATGGTGACGGAAAGGTTGTAAAAGTTTCCGTTTGTCATCGTTGTGACAGGGTTCCGTTGTTTTGACAGAATCAATAGCGCAGTCGACTGCACGAACGGTTGCGTCAAGAACAACGGAACCCTGTCACAACGGTGACAAATGGAAACCTTTAGCAACCTTTCCATCACTATTGAGATCAACGGTGAGGGAAAGGGAAGCTGCGGTTTCAGTTTGCCTTTCCGTTGAGGGGTTACACGACGGAAACCACCGATGGAACCCCTCAACGGAAGGGCAATGGTGATGTGAACACAGCCTAACAAATATGGTGGGCTTAAATACAGGGCCCATGTGCATGTGTGATACTGTTTGTTGGACCCTGTATCTAAGCCTACCACAAGGTAGGCTTAGATACAAGGTCCACCAGACAGTAATCTTATACAGTATGGCTTAAAGGGGTTGTGCAGTCCCTAAACATTGATGGCCTATCCTCGGGATAGGCCATCAATAGCTGATGGGCTGGGGTCCCCCGCCAATCAGCTGTTTTGAAGGGGGTGCAGCACTCGTACAAGCGCTGCTTCCCCTCATATTCCTTAATTGCTAACACTGTGAATTGCTGAAACATCTTTGTCGGCGATTCCCAGTGTGAGAAAGTGACTGGAATGAAGGGGAAGTAGCGCTCGTACGAGTGCTTCACTCCCTTCAAAACAGTTGATTGGCGGGGGTCCTGGAAGTCGGATCCCGACCTATCAGCTCCAGCAGTATATATGTCACGTACTCTCTGCCTGCGGCTCCCTCGGTCTCCAGGACATCAAGAGTTACTCGCTCAGGAGTCGCCCAGCCTGGCAGACTGAGGCAGTCTGCAGCCAATAGGAGCTCAGGAGCGTCAGGCCAATCAAAGCCTGGCTGATGTTCCTGAGCTCCCGCCCTCTCCTTATTTAGTTCAGCCTGGGATAGTTGGCCCTGTGTCTGTAATTAGAGTTTCCTTGCCTGGTTCTTTCCCTTGTTTCAGACTCCCCTTTTTTACTTCTTGTGACCTGATCTCGGCTGGACTCCTGACTTTTCTTTGCCTTCTGACTTTTGCCTTTCTCCTGGTTTGACGCTGCCTGTCTTACTCCCCCTTTTGCGCCCGGACTTGTCCACGGCGCAATTGACCTGCCTCTCCCTCCATGTACTTCCCAGGTGACCTTTTGTTATTTCGTACTGTCTCTGTCTTATCTGTTTGTCAGTTTCACTTGTACCAGTATAGGGAACGCCGACCAGTTGTGAGCCGTCGTTTAGGTCGAGTCGTACAAGTAGGTAGGGACAGAGGTTTGGGAAGAACAGGGACCTCACTGTTTATAGTGTATTTGTTCATGACAATATAGTCACGATTACCCCAGCACTCACAAGAAAACAAGAAAATATATTGCAAGTTGAATAGATTTATTTTTTCACAAAGCCGTATATCATATAATATTTCATATATAATCAGCGTTTTTATATGAATACATGAGTTGAAGCGACTTAATAATGACGTTTAGGCCAATCCACGGCCTTTATCACTGTTGCTGAAAATGTAGTAAAGAATCGTATAAGGACGTCTGCCAGACTAGCCAGTGTGGCATATAAAAACGCTGATTATATATGAAATAATATATGATATACGGCTTTTTGAAAAAATAAATCTATTCAACTTGCCATATATTTTCTTGTGAGTGCTGCAGTAATCGTGACTATATACTTTAGGACTTCAGCCCAACCCCTTTGCACCACACTGTCAACATAGGTGTGCATCCCATATAATTTTTTTCTATCAGCTCCAGCAGACAGTGGCATTAAACTTACGCTCCTCTTTGGCCGCAGCGGAGGTTCTAACTCCATCCCGGGTCGGGATGTTGTGCGCAGCGCATAGCGTTGTGACATCATGCGCTGTGCACAGCGCTGTGACATCAGGACCGCCGCTGCGCCCCGGAACAAGGAAGGTAAGTACTGTCAGTTACTATAGTGTAGTTTATTACATAGGCCCCAGTTACTATAGTAACTTTTCATTGATGTGGTATAGGGGGCTGCGGGCCTGTCTTCGGGGCAATTGCGACCGCTGCGACACCTATAGTTACGCCACTGGCCAGGTGCATGAGCCCTAAGTTAAAATATGGTAAAATATGACGTTCTGTCTCACTAATATATACTATACTGTAGTCATTTCAACAAAACCAAAGCTGGTACAGCTTTACTAGCTTGAACCAAGATGTTTTTTTGTTATAAAATATGTTCTACAAACTTTTTGGGAGTAGATGACATTCACTATTTGGCAGCCTGTTTGTTTCCAATGGTTTATAAATTCAGATGATACCTTGCTGGATCAAGTCATCATCCACACATGGATTCCTCTGAGGTCTGAACCACAGCTAGAACTTGTCTCTATGAAATTATACTGTTAGCAGCACCGAAGGGTTTACTACACGCAGAAAAAATAGTATAATTTACATCAGATTATATGTGCTATGGAATAATCAATATAAATCATAATAACATTCACAAATGTTTTGGTTGCAGAGAATAAATCAACTATGTGAAATGTTCTATTCTCCTTATTTGTATCTATTAGGCTGGAACGCTCTGCTGCATTCATCTCTCTAGTATGTCTTCATTGGTTAATATACAGCTGCATGCATCAGAAGTACTGTTTTACTGTGTGATCCCTTGGTAGGTCTTCATCTTTACTACATATTCAAATTTCTGTTTTAAATTTTAAATTAATAAATATATTGCCGCAAATAAAAACATGAAGTGCTGATTGGGAGCAGATTTTTTTTGGTATGTTTTATTAAGCAACAATGAAAGCACCATCAATGACATTGACAATATGAAGCGCATGCTCCAGTGTATTGTTAACACGGAGAAGTTTTAGTCACACGTAGCAAAACTGTCAGAACTGAATTAGACAGTGCAACAAAAAAATTGTGAAAAAATCAGTAAGGAAATGAATAGGAAGCAGAATGGCATGTTCAGTCATGGCAAAAATTTCCATTTTGCTGTCAATTTGCGACAATTACGGAAAACAAATCTGCCGCATATGTGAGGGCGCATCCAGATGGGTTGGATTTCACAGAGGACTGCCGCAGGTTTCAGCCTTTGCATTGCATAGGCTGAAATCCGCAGTAAAAATCCGCTGTTTCTCCATTGCAGAGTGATCATGCTGCAGGAAGTCAATGCCGCACTGCCAGCCCTTAGGCCGGGTCTCCATGGGTCGGATACGCTGCGTAAAAACCACGCAGCATATCCGACCTGGAACCCGCAGCACATTGTGGTGCAGTTTTTCGGACAGAATTTCCGCTGCGGTAAACTGTGTAGAAATAAAATAAAAAACGGTCATACTTACCTACGCCAATGTCTTGGTGACGCGTCCCTCCGTGGATGTCCGGCCACCCTGGATGACGCTAAAGCCCATGTGACCGATGCAGCCTGTGATTGGCTGCAGCGGTCACATGGGATGAAACGTTGTCCCAGGAGGCCAGATTGGAGGAAGAACCAGGGAGTCCTGGGTAAGTATGAAATATAAAAAAAAAAATCTTTGCGGCGGAATCGCTGAGATTCAGCCGCAAAAGTCACAACACTTGACTATTTGTTGCAGGTTTTACATCCCCATTGAATCCAATGGGGAAAACACACAACAGAAAAACATAAATTGACATGATGCGGATTTAAATTCTGCAGCGCAGGTCAATTTATTAACGTTTTCGCTCTATTTTTTTTCCGCAGCGCTGGTATAAGATCTTTAAAATCTCATCCACTTTGTTGCTACTGTAAATGCAGCGGAAATTTCCACACAGAAAACACTGCAGATTTTCCACAAGGATTTTATTGCGAAAAATCCAGATTGTATTACAGTAGCAGCAGTGTGGGTGAGATTTGCACAAATCTCATCCACACACAGCAGAAAAAAATCAGCCGAAAAACCATTCATAAATTGACCTGGGGTGCGGTTTTTTAAGCCACAGCATGTCTATTTATGCTGCAAAATCGCTGCTCTACTGTTGCAGGTTTTACCCCATTGAATTCAATTGGTAGGTAAAAAACGGAGGCATGTATTGCAACATTTGCTGCGGAAACGCTGTGATTCCGCTGCAAAAATCGGAAGTGAGAGAAAATAAAAAGCTATTTTTTATTTGAAATTAATAAAAAAGCGTACACTTACCCTCTTTTTAGTGCAAGTCAATAATACATTTGTCTAATTGATTTGTATTACAAAAAAGGCACAACTTAGGCCAAATTTCCAGCACAACATCAATAGTAAATCTGCCTTATAATGTTCTGGTGAGGCACCAAATATGTGATGACGCATGCCACATATACATGAGAAACAAACCTTCATGGATACCAACAGATATTAATGGATAATGATGGTCCTTAAATTGGATACTAACAGATTAAGGCACCATGCACACAACAGTAGATTTAGTTCGTAATTACGGACCCATTCATTTCTATGGCCGACGGGCACCTTCCCGTATATTTACAGGAAGGTGTCCGGGCCGTTGAAAGGCTCCACAAAAGATAGGACATTTTCTATTTTTTGCTTTTTATGGACCATGCTCCATTATTTTATATGTGAGTTCGGCCCGCAAATTCGGGTGGCTGTCATCGGCCGGTCATGCCCATAATCCCGGACTATCTTACACTTAAAATGTATGGTGCCAATACAGAATGATGCATTTTTCTACTCTGCTACAAAGTTGCACCTTAACGAAATCTAATATTGATATCTGAGTTCTGATATTGTAGCCATTTACTTCAATGGGAAGCATACAGCATAAATAATGTAGAAAAGTGCAAAGTGTTACTAAACGTCACTACCTATCGCCTGTCTGCGATGAGTCACTCACAGGTTAGTGCAGAGGAGGAGAAGGATCCTCCTCACGTCGGTAGGTAGGTAATTATGTTTTGTTTTTTTTAATACATTTCCCAATTTTACCAGGTTAGGGTGCTTAGTTACTTGACCTTTAAGCCTATCTTAAAGATAAAATACTATGAAGCGTTTGTCTGGGCTTCCTTGGGTCCACCATGGGAAATTATTCTGAGGGCCCAACCGCCATTGATAATTGCATCATAAACTGCATCATAAACTTTATTGTTATATAGGACATACTGTTAATAAGGTTTAAGGTTCTCAATAAACTCCTGAGAAATAGACTCTAGTGGCAATTGATTGGCTGTAACGTCAGCTCCCACATGGGACACTGGGGATATTGGGGACCGCTATTGTGCCAGAACCTTGTCCCAAAGGATCCTCTGGAACTCTGGTGGTCTAGTCTGACCCATGCAATCTGAATGCTGTATTGGTAACATTATTTAAGAAATAAGTCATTCATGATAACATGGTTTTTATTTTTCCTAGTAAATAATCCAGAGAAAAAAACTTTAAAAAAATATATATATTCCCATTTGTAGTACAGCAAGATGCTACTAGAACCCTACGGCTACATCTTTGAGGGATGCCTATAGGAATGTAGCTCCTGTCACAAGCACAGCAATAGAAAAGGATCCAGCAGGCACAGCACAGCCAGGGGTTTTGTGATGCTTAATAAACTGCTGGCTGACTTCCAACTGAGCAGGCTGGAGCCTGTGTACAAAGACTGTAACAAAGCCTGCAAGAGAAAAGAACTGAGGCTAACAAGCAGCTTAAAGGTACAAAGCTGCCAGAGAAGATGTGAAACCTAAGATGCAAAGGATGCACCTGAGCCCGTGTGCCAAGGCAGCTGTGGAGAACGATGAGAGGTTCTGAGGTCCTGTAGAGAGGGAGACAGGAGCCGCCATGCATGAAGTTTTTTGTGTACTAGAGCAGCATTGCAGATTTCATCAATATTAACACAGTAGTTTGTATGCAGAGTCTTCACTGCTACAGACACAGCTTTACGCTATATGAGTAATGTCCTACATACAGCAGAACAATGAATGCCAATATAAAACGCCTCTATGGTCGTTTTATTATGGAAAGAAGATTGTAAACCTAATCTAGAACCTAAATGTGAATGCGTGTAATAAAAGGTGAATAAACCCTACTAATCTATGTATAATGTACATATTAAAACATAGACGCTATCTTTTAAAGTAAAGCTCCTGTTTACATCCAATTGCAGATTATATTAGAGAATAACAGTATTAGCAATTCACTTATATAAAGGGAAATAAAGAAGTAACTCTATAAATAAATACATTGTGTCTGAATCTCTCCCATCAGATACTGGGATATCCAATTCTTTTGGGCTACCCCGCAGATGCCATCAACAGTATACAGTGAAGGAAGTAAGTATTTGATCCCTTGCTGATTTTGTAAGTTTGCCCACTGTCAAAGACATGAACAGTCTAGAATTTTTAGGCTAGGTTAATTTTACCAGTGAGAGATAGATTATATATTTAAAAAAAAAAACAGAAAATCACATTGTCAAAATTATATATATTTATTTGCATTGTGCACAGAGAAATAAGTGTTTGATCCCCTACCAACCATTAAGACTCTCCAAATCAACTTGGTGCCTGCATTAAAGACAGCTCTTACATGGTCACCTGTATAAAAGACTCCTGTCCACAGACTCAATTAATCAGTCTGACTCTAACCTCTACGACATGGGCAAGACCAAAGAGCTTTCTAAGGATGTCAGGGACAAGATCATAGACCTGCACAAGGCTGGAATGGGCTACAAAACCATAAGTAAGACGCTGGGTGAGAAGGAGACCACTGTTGGTGCAATAGTAAGAAAATGGAAGACATACAAAATGACTGTCAATCGACATCGATCGGGGGCTCCATGCAAAATCTCACCTCGTGGGGTATCCTTGATCCTAAGGAAGGTGAGAGCTCAGCCGAAAACTACACGGGGGGAACTTGTTAATGATCTCAAGACAGTTTGGGACCACAGTCACCAAGAAAACCATTGGTAACACATTACGCCGTAATGGATTAATGGATTAAAATCCTTCAGTGCCCGCAAGGTCCCCCTGCTCAAGAAGGCACATGTACAGGCCCGTCTGAAGTTTGCAAATGAACATCTGGATGATTCTGAGAGTGATTGGGAGAAAGTGCTGTGGTCAGATGAGACTAAAACTGAGCTCTTTGGCATTAACTCAACTCGCCGTGTTTGGAGGAAGAGAAATGCTGCCTATGACCCAAAGAACACCGTCGCCACTGTCAAGCATGGAGGTGAAAACATTATGTTTTGGGGGTGTTTCTCTGCTAAGGGCACAGGACTACCTCACCGCATCAATGGGAGAATGGATGGAGCCATGTAACGTCAAATCCTGAGTGACAACCTCCTTCCCTCCACAAGGACATTAAAAATGTCTCATGGCTGGGTCTTCCAGCACGACAATGACTCGAAACATACAGCCAAGGCAACAAAGGAGTGGCTCAAAAAGAAGCACATTAAGGTCATGGAGTGGCCTAGCCAGTCTCCAGACCTTAATCCCATCTAAAACTTATGGAGGGAGCTGAAGATCCGAGTTGCCAAGCAACAGCCTCGAAATCTTAATGATTTACAGATGATCTGCAAAAAGGAGTGGGCCAAAATTCCATCTAACATGTGTGCAAACCTCATCATCAACTACAAAAAAACGTCTGACTGCTGTGCTTGCCAACAAGGGTTTTGCTACCAAGTATTAAGTCTTGTTTGCCACAGGGATCAAATACTTATTTCTCTGTGCACAATGCAAATAAATATATATAATTTTGACAATGTGATTTTCTGTTTTTTTTTTTTATATAATCTATCTCTCACTGGTAAAATTAACCTAGCCTAAAATTTCTAGACTGTTCATGTCTTTGACAGTGGGCAAACTTACAAAATCAGCAAGGGATCAAATACTTATTTCCTTCAATGTAAATGTGCTGCTTACGACTGCCTGTATTCTGTCAATGAAGTGCTCACAGAGGTTGTCCCAATGTCTGAATACAGCTCATGTAAGGCAAGGCACATAACTAAAGAAAAAAATTATCCAAAAATCACCAATAACATCAATACAATGTTATCACAATATGCAATGTCTGCTTTATAAAATGTTATCAATAAAATAATTATCATTCATAGGAATCACCAAATACACATAGATAATGTATCATGCCTGTGCTCAACATCCTTCTAAGGGTATGTTCACACGGCACCCTCCGTTACGGCTGAAATTACGGAGCTGTTTTCAGGAGAAAACAGCTCCGGAATTTCAGACGTAATGGCATGTGCAGGCGTTTTTCGCTGCGTCCATTACAGACGTAATTGGAGCTGTTTTTCCATGGAAAACGGCTCCAAATCCGTCTAAAGAAGTGACATGCACTTCTTTGACGTGGCCGTCTTTTTTACGCGCCGTCTTTTGACAGCGGCGCGTAAAAAAATGACCGTCGGCACAGAACATCGTAAAACCCATTTAAATGAATGGGCAGATGTTTGCCGACGCTATGGAGCCGTACTTTCGGACGTAATTCGAGGTTAAGACTTTACATCCACAACCGTCTGAGCGGTAAAAAACTATCAATTTGTCTCTGTTTTTTGTGGTGTTCAGGATTTCACCTCTTTTTTACCTGCTCCGGTTGTTCATCTCCTTGTTGAGATATTTCAGTGAGTACAGAGCTGAGTTGTATATTTGGCTGTTATACACAGACTGGCTCCTGCCGCAACTGCCGAAATCGAAGCGCGCTCCGATTCCGGCAGTTTAACCCATTAAATGCCACTGTCAATAGCGACAGCGACATATAATGTGTTTGACAGAGGGAGGGAGCTCCCTCTGTCACCCCATCGGCGCCCCCGCAAAGAAATCTCGGGGCGCTGTTGGGTTTCCATGGGGGCCTAATAAATTGCCTGTCAGTTTTACACTGACAGGCAATAATGCTTTGGTATACTAAGTATACCAAAGCATTATATATGCGATCAGCAGATCGCATAGTGAAGTCCCCTGGTGGGACTAAAAAAAAACTGTAAAGCAGTTAAATACAAAATATAAAAAAATTACAGTCAAAATAAAACAAAACTTTTATTTGGTTTTATTTAGTAAAAGTGTCAAAACAAATAACACATATACATATATGGTATCATCGCGCTTAGAGATGAGCGAACTTATGATAAGTTCAGTTCGGCTGGTTCGCCGAATTTCATGAAAAAGTTCGATTCGGACCGAACTAGTTCGGAACGAACCTGTAATTCAAGAAAGCCCATAAAAATTGTTGCCGTGATAACGGCACGGGCAGCCCATAGAAGTCTATGGAACTCCTGTAATTACGGGTGGCTACATGTGTACACCCGGCATTACGGCAGCGTTGCTAGGCGACGTCAGTAAATAGTCACTGTCCAGGGTGCTGAAAGAGTTAGCTGATCGGCAGTAACTCTTTCAGCACCCTGGACAGTGAATTCCGATCACAATATAGAGCAACCTGTAAAAAAAAAAAAAAGACGTTCGTACTTACCGAGAACTTCCTGCTCCTTCCTCCAGTCCGGCCTCCCGGCCGTTGCCTTGGTGACACGTCCCTCTCGACATCCAGCCCGACATCCCTGGATGACATTTCAGCCAATGTGACCACAGCAGCCAATCACAGGCCAATCACATGCTGCAGCGGTCACATGGACTGTCGCGTCATCCAGGGATGTCGGGCTGGATGTCAAGAGAGGGACGCGTCACCGTTGCCTTGGTGACGTGTCCCTCTCTTGACATCCGGCCCGACATCCCTGGATGACGTTTCAGCCCATGACTGGCTGACATGGCTGGCCTGTGATTGGCTGCAGCGGTCACTTGGACTGAATCGTCATCCCGGGAGGTCGGACTGGAGGAAGAAGCAAGGAGTTATCGGTAAATAGGAACTTCTATTTTTTTTTACACGTTGATGTATATTGCGATCGGAAGTCACTGTCCAGGGTGCTGAAACAGTTACTGCCGATCGCTTAACTCTTTCAGAATTCTGGACATTGACTATCTCCTGACGTCGCGTACCGGAAAATCAGTGACTCATCAGCTGGGTTCGGTCAAAACGTGTTCGGCCGAACCCGGTGAAGTTCGGATTCGCTGCGAACCGAACTTTTCATGATGTTCAGACCGAAACTGGGTTCGCTTATCTCTAATCGCGATCATAACGACTTGAACAATAAAATTAACACATTAATTAAACCGCCGGATGAACGGCGTCCAAAACAAGCGCAAAAAACAACGGCAAAATTCTCTCTTTTCTCCCATTTCCCCCATAAAATAAAATAAAAGTTAATCTATAAGTCCTATGAACCCCAAAATAGTACTAATGGAAACTACACCTTGGCCCACAAAAATCAAACCCACATATGGCCACATTGACAGAAAAATAAAAAAGTTACGGCTCTTGGATTGCGATGATATCAAAACAAGTAATTTTTTTTCTAAAAGGGTTTTTATTGCGCAAACGTAGGAAAACATATAAAACCTTTACATATTTGGTATCCCCATAATCGTGCCGACCCATATAATAAAGTTAACATGTTATTTACGCTGCATAGTAAACGGTGTGAATGTACAACGTGAAAATCAATGCTGGAATAGCTGCTTATTTTCAATTCTCTCCTAAAATAAAGTTAATAAAAGTTAATCGATATATTAGCATCTAAAAATTGTGCAATTACAAAATACAACTCTTACACGGCTATGTCGACGGAATAAAAAAAACAGTTCCGACTCTTGGAATGCGACCGTAAAAAAAAAAAATAATCCTTGGTCATTAACACGCAACATAGCCTGGTCATTAAGGGGTTAAAGGAGTTTTCCAGCCAGTTAAAATTCTTAGGATAGACCATCAATAGCTGATGGGTCAGGGTCCGACACCCGGGACCCCCGCCGATCAGCTGTTTCGAAGGGGGTGCAGCGCTCGTATGTGAATCTTCGACACACATGTAGTGGCGATTCACAGGTATTGAAGCCTTTACTCCCAGTCACTTCAATGGGAGAAGAAGGCTGCAATACTTGTGAATCCCCGCTAAATGTGTGTCGAAGATTCAGTGAGCAAGTAGAAATGAAGGGGAAGCATCGCTCGTACAAGCACTGCACCTCCTTCAAAACAGCTGATCGGCGGGGCTCCCGGGAGTCGGACCCCCACCGATCATCTATTAATGGCCTATCCTGAGGATAGGCTATCAATTTTTACTGCCTGGAGAACCCCTTTAAGGATTTAAACGGGGTTGTATATAAGTCCAGAGGGTTTTCAATGTATCAGAGGGTATACACACACACTAATTATTGTTTATTTGTATGTGATGTAACTGAAGTAATATTTTTATCTGCTATATATATAAACCACTTCATCTGCCACCCACACAAAATGCTTGAAATTAAGGTTGTGCTCTCCTACCAGAAAAACTTGTGTTGCCAGTCTGATAAGCAATCCATACAAGTTGGCACCACTTTCTTGGCTAAGATAAATAAAGCAAGGTCAGTGGAACTGCTATTTCTGACTAATCTGTGGCTGCAAAAAAAAAAAAAATCACTGTAGCCAATAGAAATATCTGCCAATTTTAGGTTGAACTGACACTTTTGCAGGATAATTGATTTATAATGGTTTGCTGTCTAATTTGTACAAACAGGAAACTCTTACACTTGTAAATTCAACTTTAAATTGCAAGCATTATTTGTTACGGACGGAGATACAATAATGTCAAAGCACCTTTGCACTAGATCTATCTATCTATCTATCTATCTATCTATCTATCTATCTATCTATCTATCTATCTATCTATCTATCTATCTATCTATCTATCTATCTATCTATCTATCTATCTATCTATCTATCTATCTATCTATCTATCTATCCCTCTATCTATCTATCTATCTATCTATCTATCTATCTATCTATCTATCTATCTATCTATCTATCTATCTATCTATCTATCTGTCTGTCTGTCTGTCTGTCTATCTGTCTGTCTGTCTGTCTGTCTGTCTGTCTGTCTGTCTGTCTGTCTGTCTGCCTGCCTGCCTGTTTGTCTGTCTGTCTGTCTGTCTATCTATCTATCTATCATCCATCCAACGAAAATTCAAGTCCCCTCGTACTGTTCTCCATATGGCTTATTTGTTTAGACCACGTTCAGGCCACGTAGTGGAATTTTCTGTTGAATTCCGCTGCGGAATTCTGCCTCAGCCGTTTTTTAAATTTGTTTCTATACATTCTTAGGCCTCATTCACACGAGCGTATTTCACGTCCGTGTTACGCGCGTTAAAACAATGGACGTCACACGGACCTATGCAATTCAATGGGGCCATTCAGACATTCATTGTTTTTCACGCAGCGCGTGTCCGTTGTGTGAAACTCACTGCATGTCCTATACTTGTGTGTTTTTTGCGCATCACGCACCCATTGAAGTCTATGGGTGCGTGAAAATCACGGACAGCACACGGACACACATCCATGTCCCAATGCGTTTTTCACGCAACAGTTGCTAAAGGAATGATGAGAAAAAGGAAAACACCTCCTTCAGTTTATTTTGCTGACATAATAAACACGTGACATACGGATGACTTACGTGCGTAAAAAACACAGACGCGTACCATACACGGATGCCACACGGAACTGCAACGCAAGAAAAACGCTGCATTTTTTACGCGTGCAAAACTGACACATTTGTGTGAATAACGCCTTAGGCTGCGGTGCGGAATTTTCCCTCCGCAGCATGCACATGTTGCGGAGAAGAAGCGGAATTTCACTGCAGATTTCAGCCTTTGCAATGCAAAAACTGAAATCTGTGGTAAGTCGGCTGTGATATCTGCAGCGTCTGAATTACCTGTCAAATATGCAAATGTTGGTGCAGATTCGTTACATAATTGCCCCAAATCTGCACCAACATTTGCAGCGGAAAAATTCTGCCACGTGTGAACGTGGTCTTAACATAAATTAGTACAACATTTTAATATATGAAACTTTGTATTATATCCTGTCAAGGGAAGTAAATAGTAGACAGGGAGGAGGGAGTGTAGCTGCATTCTTTTTTGCCTCCATGTTTCAGTGTTAACTGTAGGAGAGCGTAGGGGGGACAGACAGCTGTTACATTTTTTTAACTTCCTTTTACAACTTTTACCTCTCAGCAGGCATGAAACATGAAAATTAACATTTTCTGAAACCATCTGTATCATCATACAAAAACATTGCCTAAGAACATGCCTTTATTAGATGCATAATCTCTGATTATATATAGCTAACAAATGTAAAATATAGCAGCATGTTTCTAATTTATCTTCAATACTTTTTTGCTGATTTTTCAGTTCAGTCTCTCGAAAATCTTTCTAAGTGGAAACTGTCAACAAGCAGGCGAGTTGTAATTGTTTGATTTTTAAAAAAATAAGTGTTACTTGTGTATGGTATTATTAGGGTACGGACAGACGTGGCAGAGTTTTTCCGCTGCAAATGTTGGTGCAGATTTGGGGCATTTACGCAACTAATCTGCACCAACATTTGCATATTTGACAGGTAATTCAGACGTTGTAGATATCACAGCGGACTTGCCACAGATTTCAGTTTTTGCATTGCAAAGGCTGAAATCCGCAGTGAAATTCTGCTTCTTCTCCGCAACAGACAGTGCATGCTGCGGAGGGAAAATTCTGCACCGCAGCCTATGGTCCGCAGCGGAGTTTTCCGCAATCTCGGAACAAACTTGCCTAAAAATTTATTGAAACAACTGTAAAAAACGGCCACTGGAGAATTCCACTGCGGACTCTCCGCAGCGGAATTCCACAGCAATTCCGCCACGTCTGGCCGTGCCCTTAACATATAATTATCTAATAAATGCAATGGCTTTTCAAGTGTTAATGACCTGGGTTGCAGACGGTAATAAGGTGCATTTATAAGGGTATGTTCACACGGCAGCGTCCGTAACGGCTGAAATTACGGGGATGTTTTCAGGAGAAAACATCCCCGTACTTTCAGCCGTAACGGCATGTGCAGACGCTTGAACGCTGCGTCCATTACGGACGTAATTGGCGCTGCTTTTCATTGGAGTCAATGAATAACGGCTCCAATTACGCCCCCAAGAAGTGACAGGTCACTTCTTTGACGCAGGCGTCTATTTACGCGCCGTCTTTTGACAGCGGCGCGTAAATATACGCCTCGTGTGAACAGACAAACGACAGCCCATTGCTTTCAATGGGCAGATGTTTGTCAACGCTTTCAAGCCGCATTTTTCGGACGTAATTCGGGGCAAAAACGCCCGAATTACGTCCGTAATTAGTGTGTGTGAACATACCCTAACAGTACATCACTATGTAGTCCAAGTTTTTAAATGGGGATGCATATTATCAATAAGGGCTTGTCCACACGTAACGGAATTGCTGCATATTTACCGTTCGGAATTGTGGATGGAAAATACGCAGCGTGATACAGTAGCAACAAAGTGGGTGATATTTAACTAATGTCATCCACACACTGCAGAAACATTCCGTCCAGAAATTTACCTGCGGTGCATAATTTTTTTTCCACCGCTTGTTAATTATTGCTGCGGGAAAGTGGACCGATTTACTGCGTTTTTTCACTACAGTAAGGACATGTTCAGAGGTGGCGGAATTCTGCAGACACTGTCCACATCAATGTCGCACATATTCCGCGTTGCAGATTCCGTTGCGGATTTGGCTAAAATGTTAAGTAAAATGCTGCGGATTTGTTGTTGCGGATTCAGGTGCAGATCACACCCTGCTCTCTTTCAAATATTCCATCCCAGTCTGGGTATAGACCTCGACACACATAGGTCCAGCCAGAATGATGAAATATCCTGTTCCTGAAAGCAATCCGCAACGTAACACACATAACATCTGCTGATTTCATTGCGTAATTTTGAAACTCCATTGAAGTCAATGGAGAAATTCCGCCACAAGTACGCAGCAAGTCCGCAACAGCCAGTATATTCTGCAGACAGAAAATTCCGCACTGCAGCCTATGGTCCGCAGCTGAGTTTTCCGCAACATCTGCACGTAGATTACTAAAAAGGTGTGGAAACCAATGGATAGACTGTCCGCAGCGGAATTCCACAGCAATTCTGCCACGTCTGAACGTGCCCTAACAATGAGGAACAACAATTCTGCAACAAACAATGTACTGCGTAGTTTGCTATAGAAACGCTGCAGAATTTCTTACAGGAGGTGGAAATTACATCACAGGAAGAAGAAATATCACCATCACACAGACCTTGAAAAAACACACAAAAAAAACACACACAAGATTGTCTGATAGCTGATGCTTAAATGAATGGAAATTTTCTGCAGAAAATCTGTTACATGTGGACAATCCATAAGGCTGAGTTCACACGTCGCGTATTTCACGCAGATTTTCTGCGCAGATTTTACAATTTGCAATGCAAAAGGGTGAGATCTGCGTCAAAACTGCGACAAAATCTGCGACAAATCCGCAACGTGTGAACTCAGACTAAGGGCACATTCAGATGTGGCGGAATTGCTGTTGAATTTCGCTGCGGACAGTCCGCAGTGGAATTCTGCAACAGCCGTTTTTTACATTTCTTTCTATACATTTTTGGGAAACTTAGTTCAGAAGTTGCAGAGAATAACTGTGCGGAAATTAGGCTGCGGTGCAGATTTTTCCCTCCGCAGCATGCTCATTCCATTGCGGAGAAGAAGCGGAATTTCACTGCGGATTTCAGCCTTTGCAATGCAAAAACTGAAATCTGTGACAAGTCCGCTGTGATATCTGCAATGTCTGAATTATCTGTCAAATATGCAAATGGTGCAGATTCGTTGCGTAATTGCCCCGAATCTGCACCAACATTTGCAGCGTAAAAATTCTGCCATGTCTGAACATGGCCTTAGAGATCAGTCAACAGTACAGGTTTCCAGGTAGCAATAAGACATTTGTTTTCACTGCAAAGAGCAAAACAAAACCAAAATTGCAGAGCCAAGAGTATTTATTTTGTGTATGTCTAAGTATAGAATTGCAGAATTTTGGACGTTTGTATTACATATAGTAGCAGATAGAGGTCCATTTTGTAAATTGTCTCCATAGTGGTCTTTTTGAATGGACACATAATGGTTATGGAATCATCTTCCTGAATATAGTTTGTGGTGGAGAAAAATGTAATGCATATTTAATCTCGGAAGGGTTGGGAAAACAAAAATTTAACGTCAGTCAATGACATTTTTTTGGCATTTAAGTTCTTAGGCTGTATAATAGGTACTCAGAGCAAGCCCTTCATCAGAAAATATGTGAACGTGTACAGATTATAGAATTTACCTAATGAGAACATCCCTGGTCTATAGATGAATGAATAGAAAAACATAATCAGTGCTTTCTAGATCACGCTTTTAAGATCTTCCATTCAGTGAATCGGGCCGAGCTACCACAGAATATTGTCTCTGTCGAGTCTAAATGGATTTTCTTTCTTTTTGTTCTTGATGACATGAAAAAAAATCTGCATGTTTTTAATTAGCAGGTGAGCAAAATCACTTTGAAAAACCTGGATTCTGGGTCTGCTTATATTTCTACATAAAACCATTTACAGATAAGGCCATGTTAGCTCCTCTGAACATTACCTTTAGTTTTCGTTTGTCCTGAGGGTATGATCTATGTCATGTTGAAGTAACAATTTAATACATTAATGCAATAAGTGGTTGCAAAAGCCGGTCCGCTTGATTACATTAAAAGCTACTTAAAATCTGCACTTAACAGTGGGTGTCAATATAAAAACAGATAAAACTAAATACAAAAAACTTTCACTGGATTATTTCTTGCAAGTAAAGTATTTTTCTAAGATAATCTATTGTATATACACTTCGTAGAAAGTGCTTAAGGGCCTGTTCACATCACCGTTCCATCTGAGGTTTCAGTCAGGTTATCCCCTCAACCGAAAGGCAAACGGAAATCTAAGCTTCTGTTTCCCTCACCATTGATATCAATGGTGAAGGAAACCTAGCTATTGGTTTCCGTCTGTCACCGTTGTGACAGGGTTCCGTTGTTCTTGTCGGAACCAATAGCGCAGTCGACTGAACAAGACGTCTAAACAAAACTTCTGAACAAAACGCAGTTTTTCCCATTGAATTCAATGGGCAGATGTTTATAGGTGTTTAGCTACTGTTTTTTCAGGCGTTTCTTCAGGCGTATTCAGGCCCTGAAATATGCCTGAAAACACAGCGTGTGAACATAACCCAAAAACTTTATTGCTCTCAGAATGTGGGGAAACAAAACAATTTTATTTTAACTGTAAAAGTAGTAAAATATAAAAAAAACGATATAAATTTGGTGTCACGGTAATTGTACTGAGTTGCAGAATAAAGTTAAGTTGTCATTTTTACTGCACGGTGAAACCCATAAAAACAATATCCCCCCAAAAATTGAGGAATCACAGTTTTTTCCAATTCCACCTCACAAAGAGTTTTTATTCAGTTCCCCAGTACATTAAATACTATTTTAAATAGTGCCAATAGAAACTACAACTCCTCTCACAAAAAATAAGCCCCCCACACCACTCCATTGATGAAAAAAGAAAAAAGTTATGGCTCTTGGAAGGCGGGGAGTGAAAAACGAAAATAAAAAGGCAAAAAATGGCTTAGTCCTGAAGAGGTTAAAAACACAGACACATAGACACATACACATGGTTAACCCCTCTCATACACTGTATGAGTGCAACATTTTCTCTTTTTCAGAATGTACAATTTATTTAATGCAATGATAGTTTAAAAAAAAGTAAGGCGTTCTATACTGCCACCCACTTTATAATTTTCTTGGCCCTGTCTTTTCCACATGCTCAATTATTACTGGAAAGTAGCTATAAATGTGAGACTCTGTTCTTCCCCTTATCAACTGTGATTACACGCTAGAGGAAACGCATCGGAACCTTGAGAATTTTTATACATTTGGTTGGACATTTTGTCAGCTTAGGATTTCTGTTAACTGATGTGTCCGTTCTGATGGTGTAAGGAAATTCTACTATATGACCATTTGATACATATTGTCATAAACCATTACTGAGCGTATTCCGTGTCTTTGACATTTTGACTAGAACTATCTCTTAGAATATTCGCTGGTCAGACAGCAGTAGTCCTGCAACAAGATATTAGAAATGCTGTATAATAGGGACGTGGAAACAGAAGATATTCACTGTTGGCGAATGTTCAGCATGGTAAGAAGGCTGCGGAGCAATAGATGAGCCGGCTTCACAGGTCAAAGCTGTTAAAATGCAGAGCCAGGAATGTTCTGGTGTAGAAGTTACACTTTATATATTTGCACTTATTGTACAGGGATTTCAACAAAGCCGTTTCACAACTGGTAACCCATGGAGTTAGTCAAAGGAAGGCAACAGAAATGCTGTCATTCAGTAACTTGGTGAGAGGACATTCAAATGAATCTATAGTAGAAAAAAAATCAATACCCCAAGCAAAAATATGCAGATCCTTATGAAACAATCCATTTTTGTTAAATTATTGAATGGTGCTTATTTATTGTTCTTATTCTTGTTATTCCCAATATTATTCTGTATATACAGATGTGTCCACCCTTAGTTTTTATTGAATAGCGTTGTGGTTGGATTTGTTTGCTTCTGCGTTCTGTTTTCTGTCGTTCTGCTCTGTTATAAAAGCTGAAGCTCTGTCGCATTAAAGTCAATGGTTTCCATTGGGATTTCATCATGGTTTCCGTCATTGTGCAGCAAAAATTATGGAAAATAATGCAATGTGCGATGAAGGCCACTAACGGAGTTTACAACAAGTTCAGATGTGAAGAGAGCCCTATATAATAAATATAATTTGTAATGATACCATCATGTTTATTCCAATATAAAGAGTGGTTTAAGCAGCTATCAGACACCTTGGCAGGGACTAACCTCCCACAGGAACAAGGGATTGGGCAAATACTAATCCAAATAAAAAAATCTTCCAAACCTTGGTTTCCTCCCTGATTAGCTGATCAATAAATGTTACTTTGAAGTCTATAGTATAATATGAGAAAGCCGACATACACAGCGTTTTTGGTTTGTGCCATTTTTGTAGTGTTTTTTTCATGTTCTCTAGGTGTGGTGTTTTTTAGGCACTTTTTCCATAGGGCTTAAAAAACACCAAAAAAACACATGTCCAAAATGTCACAAAATAAAAAAAAACGCCACTAAATACGCAGCCCTGTTCAGTTTTGTAACATTTTTGTACCTTCTCCTTCAGTCAGTCAACTCCTCATAATATTTTTTGCTACTCAAGTAAATACTGCCAGATTGCTAAGTGATACACATCAATAGAGAACTGTGGTGGGATGTTATACTTGGGGCATGTTTAGACGTGGCGGAATTTTTCCGCTGCAAATGTTGGTGCAGATTTGGGGCAATCATGCAACAAATCTGCACCAACATTTGCATATTTGACAGGTAATTCAGACGTTGCAGAAAACACAGCGGACTTACCACAGATTTCAGTTTTTGCATTGCAAAGGCTGAAATACGCAGTGAAATTCCGCTTCTTCTCCGCAACAGACAGTGCATGCTGCGGACTGAAAATTCTGCACCACAGCCTATGGTCCGCAGCCGAGTTTTCCACAACGTCTGCACGAAGATAACTAAAACGGTGTGGAAACCAATGGACAAACTGTCTGCTAAGGATTTCCACTGCGGACTGTCCACAGCGGAATTCCACAGCAATTCCGCCACGTCTGAATGTGCCCTTAGACTCTTAGCCAAGCAAAACAGTCCTATCGTCTTCAAAACCATCAAGTGGGAACTGGACACTACCATCCTAAATATTATGGTGATAATATAATAATATTATTACGAGGAAGAAATAAAAAGTTGAAGTACCTCTAGTGTAGTCTATGCAGCCACATTCTATATAGGCTGGTAATGGTTCTTCTATAAGACCTATAGATTTGTTTAATGGTTTGTGTGCTAAGTACAACATCTCTAGATACATTTAGATCAACTATTAATAATGGTAAATCATTTCTTAATTTAAAATAATAATCTAGCCTGATTAAATGAATGTGCTTCATACATTGTCAATCCCTCTAGGTCAATGATCTACAACTTCAGTTGTAGTTACGCAACAGCTGGACAACCTCAGGCTGGAACCCACTGATTTTACACTTTTTCTAGAAATACATTGAGCTGAATTGAACTTTGATTTCAGCTCGTAAAATAAGTACCTATGACCATGAGATGCTTGGAAATAACTTTCACAGGTTACAAAGTTCAAGCAAAAGTTGTAAGTTAAATATTCATTATAGTTCCTCTCCTATAACTGTTTATAAAGCCACGAAAAGCTGACAGGGTCAAGGAAATATTTTGTGCTATCTATGAAAATGTTCTTAATTTTTATGACAGAGACATTTATTGAAATAAATGAGGTGTTGTATTAGGTGACCGATATCCGTTAATAACAAAGGGCCGATGTGAAGTATTCTAGAGCAGAAGCTTGATTAATCTGATGCACTTTATAAGGGAAAGCAAATGCCCCATCTTGACCTATTCATTGGTTGTATCATTTTAGCAATTTGGGCAAATCTAAAACCCAGTAGAGGTGTAATGAATATATTCAGTCCAGTGCGCAATCATCTCAAGGACTTTAGAGATTAAGGGGGTGGTAGCATTTGTTTACATATGCTCATCCCTATAGACCACAAATTTTATATACATTTTTCCCTATGTACACCTCATGTCTGTATAGCTGTATGTAAACAAACTTGCATCTTTAACTCTTTAAGCCCTAGGCACACCACGACACAACTGTACGTCCATGTGGCCAGTGTTTTAGCACACAGGGACGTACAGTTACTGCGTGGTTCCCGGTGCACACTGTCGGCGACAGTGTGCACTGGGAAACGGGAGGCCAGCTTTCCCTGACAGCTGACACTCCACTGTATGCCGATCAGCAGCTTATTTCCGCTGATTTCGGCAATTAACCCCTTAATTGCGGTGATTGATTGCAATCACCACATTCAGGGGTTTCTAGCACATCGGCAGACCTCACAATGAAATTGTGAGGTTTGCAGATGGCTAGCATGGCGATCGGAGGCCAAATAATGGCCTCCGTGTCTGCCATGAACGGAAGCCTATCAGGACCAGCCTCCTGATAGACTTCCTGTCAGAGTCACAGGACGTCACTGCCGTTCGCGATGCACACTGTCGATGACAGTGTCTGTGACAGTGTCGGTGACCAGGAACCGGGTGCATCGGGAACCGGGAGGTCAGCTGTCCCTGACAGCTGACACTCCACTGTTGCCGATCAGCGGCTTATTGCCACTGATTTTGGCAATTAACCCGTTACATGCGGAGCTCGATTGCGATCTACGCATGTAGGGGGTTTATAGCACATCAGCAGCCCTCATGCAATTGTGGGGGCTGCTGATGCTTGTGATGGCAACCGGGGGACAGACAACGGCCTCCGGGTCTGCCATGTATGGGAGCCTATGAGGATCAGCCTCTGGCTGGTCCTCGTAGACTAACTGTCAGAGTGACTGTGACGTCACACTAACAGTTGGAATACATTACACTGCCTAGGTAGTGTAATGTATTCTAGCAGCGATCAAAGCTGCAGGTAAAAAAATAAAGTGTAAAAAATAAAGAAAAAATTTAATAAATATGTTTTACAAAAGTGTAAAAATAAAATATATTTTTTCCCTATAATAAGTCTCTTATTATAGCGAAAAAATGAAACCGTTAAAAAACAGTACACATATTTAGTATCACCGCATTCGTAATGACCCAATCTATAAAACGAAAATGTTATTTTTGCCGCATGGTGAACGCCACAAAAAAAAAAAGAAGCTAAAAACAATGCCAGAATCACTATGTTTTAGTCACCACCCCTCCCAAAATATAGAATAAAAAGTGATCAAAAAGTTGCATGTACCCGAAAATAGTACCAATAAAAACTACAAACCTTCCCGCAAAAAACAAGCCCTTACACCGCTTTTTTTACTGAAAAATAAAAAAGTTACGGCTCTCAGAATATGGTGACACAGAAAATAAATTATTTTATAAAGAAGTGATTTTATTGTGCAAACACTGCAAAACATAAAAAAACTATATACATATGGTATCGCCGTAATCGTACCGACTCGCAGAATAAAGTAAAATTGTCATTTATAGCGCATTATGAACGCCGTAAGAAATAAAGAATTTAAAACGCCAAAATCACTGTTTTTGGCCATCAAAGCTCTAAATAAAATATAATAAAAAGTGATCAAAAAGTTGCATGTACCAAAAAATGGTACCAATAAAAACTACAGCTCGTCCTGCCAAAAATAATCCCTCACATCGCTCAATTCATGGAAAAATAAAAAAGTTATGCCATCTGGAAAAACTAGTGAAAAATTAAAATGGAAAAGCAAAAAAGGATTAGTTCTGCAAAGGTTAATTAATTTCTATTAAAAAAATAAATTATTACCACATGTGGGGTATTGTTATACTCGGGAGAGATTGCGTTACAAATTTAGGGTGACTTTTTCTCCTTTATCCCTTGTGAAAATGAAAATATTCAACATTTTACTGGACAAAAATATTTATATTCATTTTCACGGCCTAATTCTACTAAATTCTGCAAAAAACCAGTGTGGTATAAATGCTTACTATACCCCTCGAAAAATTCCTTGAGGGGTGTAGTTTCCAAAATGGGGTCACTTTTGGGGTGTTTCCACTGTTTTGTTGCCTCCAGGGCGTTGCAATTGCGACATGGCACTGAAAACCAATCCAGCAAAATCTGCGCTCCAAAATCCAAATGGCGCTCCCTCCCTTCTGAGCGCTGCCGTGGGTCCAAACAGCAGTTTATTACCACATATGGGGTATTTCCGTAATCGGGAGTAGATGCTTTACAAATGTTGGCATGCATTTTCTTCTTTATTCCTTGTAAATATTAAAAATTTCTATGTTTTTTCAGAAAACAAGTAGATTTTCATTTTCGCAGACTAACTCCAATAAATATAGCAAAATACCTGTGGGGTCAAAGTGCTAACTATACCCCTAGATAAATTCCTTGACGGGTCTAGTTTCAAAAATGGGGTCACTTTTGTGGAGTTTCCACTGTTTTGGCACCACAGGACCTCTTCAAACCTGACATGGTGCCTAAAATATAATCTAAAAATAAACAGGCCCCAAAATCCACTAGGTGCTCCTTTGCTTCTGAGGCCGGTGTTTCGGTCCATTAGGGCACTAGGGCCACATGTGGGATACTCCTAAAAACTGCAGGACTTGGGAAATAAACATTGATTTGTATTTCTCTGGTAAAACCTTCTGTGTTACACAATTTTTTTTATTACAAATGAATTTTGGCAAAAAATAGAAATTTGTAAATTTCCCCTCTACTTTGCTTTATTTCCTGTGAAACACCTAAAGGGTTAAGAAACTTTCTGAATGCTGTTTTTAATACTTTGAAGGTGCAGTTTTTAAAATGGGGTGATTTATTGTGGGGATTCTAATATATAAGGCCCTCAAAACCACTTCAGAACTAAACTGGTCCCTGTAAAAATAGCCTTTTGAATTTTTCTTGAAAATGTGAGAAATTGCTGCTAAAGTCCTAAGCCTTGTACGGTCCTAGAAAAATAAAAGGATGTTCAAAAAACAATGCAAATATAAATTACACATATGGGAAATGGTAACTAGTGACTATTTTGTGTGGTATTACTATCTGTTTTATAAGCAGATACATTTAAATTTAGAGAAATGCACTTTTTTGCAAATTTTCTCTAAATTTTGGTGTTTTACATGAATAAATATTGAACTTATCGACCAAATTTTTCCACTATCATAAAGTACAATATGTCATGAGAAAACAATCTCAGAATCGCTTGGATAGGTAAAAGCATTCCGGAGTTATCACCACATAAAGTGACACATGTCAGATTTGAAAAAATCGGCTGTGCCACAAGGCCAAAACAGGCTGCGTCCTAAAGGGGTTAATGACCAGGTCTGAAAGGGCAGCTAATTTTTTTCTATTTTTTCCTCTCTGCACTTCAGCAGCCATAACTTTATTATTTTTTTCATTAACGTCACTATATGAGGCCTTATTTTATGCCTGAAATTTAAAAAAAATGTCTGCGCAGTTTGGGTGTAAAAACAAATACTGTGCAAGGTATGTCACTTATTTTTGCGGCGTGAATATGGGAAAATGCGATTTTCAAAATTGTTCATTTTGTTTATTTTTTATCCCATTCACGTTTCACGATAAATAACCAGTTAAATTAATTATTCATGGTCACGTAGATACCTAATATGTGTAGGTTTTTGGTTTTTATGTAATGTATGGGCAATAATAAAATTTTTATGCTAAATAATTACTTTTATTGTACCTATTTTAGTTTTATTTTTCTGTTAAAAATTTTTAATCACATGAAATGATAACTTTATTTACAACTTTATGTTTTGCTTATAATGTTTTAGCATACTCCTGTATGCAAATACATTACATTGTGTCACTATGACACAGGCTGCTCCTAGGGCAACACATAGTGTGTCCTAACAGCAGGCTTACAGAACAGACAGCCCTGGGGTTTTTTCTAAGTCCCCAGGGCTAACTGTGATTTCCCCAGCCTCAATTAAGGGAGTCCCCTTTGATCATGTCGCAGTGATGGATCGTGGCAATCAAAGAGTTAAATAGCAGAGGTCTGAGGTTTTTTTTCCAATCCCAGCTGCATTCAGAAGGCTTCTCTAAGTTCAGGAGTTGTTAGTAACAGCTCCTATTTATAGAATGAGAGCTCATTAGCCTCTTCTACCAAAAGACGTCGCTGTAGACTGGGGACCTGCATTTCATGTTGTCAAAAGACAGTAGCCAGTCGATAAAGGGTTAAAGCAAGTCATAGATGTAACCATAAAAGTTAACAAACCGACCATTATAGACATTATTAAGAATTGTTGTTATCATTATGGAACTAGGACGATTTGTTCTGACTAGTTTACTGGCGATCGTATAGGAAAACACATGTGGATCAAGGTACATAAACAATATTTGCAATGGTTGGAACAATTTACCATTGGAAAAATCACTCATGCAGATATCTTGCAATGTATGGCCCGCTAATGACCAGCGTTCTCATAGTCAAAAATATCAGATCTTGTGACAGTTCCAGGGGGAAAAGACACATGTATGACCAGATTAAGTGTACAATGGTTCCCTTAATCAAATTATGTATATTATTTGTTTAAAGGTCATCTTACACGGCCCGACGTGAGCGCCGATCAATGAGACAGCTCGTTGATCGGCGCTCATTTGCTCCTTTCAAAAGAAGCTATTTATGGGGACGTGCGCTTATTACTACGATCAACCGTCCCCATACATTTCTATCATGTCGGCAGCACGTCTCCCTGTTTACACAGGGAGATGTGCTGCCGACAACGATAATATTTTATGCTGCATAAATGATAAAATCAGCCGATGAAATAGTTTACACAGGGCAGTGATCGGGAATGAGCGTTTTGTGAACACTCATTTACCCGATAATTGGCTTGTGCAAAAGAGACTTTACTTGATAGACCACCTAGAGCCAATTGCATCATGTATCGTGTTGGTGCAAGTGAGTTTAATAAACAATAAGTGAAATGTAACGTGAACAAAATCATTACATTTTTCCATCACGAAAATGTTTATTGTATTTTTGTGTATGGGATGTACAGTTGACTAATACTTTGCACTTGTCTGTCTGTCATTTTTCTTGTTTGCTCCTCATATGGACTACTTTTTAATATATAGATTTTAATAATTGTACACTAATTAAGTCATATTTAATTATTTTTATGTGACCTATACATCTTTTGTGACATTCCAATATAGTATTATTGGAGCTGACATGATATCAGGTCACTTTGCAGCAATCACAGTCAATCTAAACCACTTGCTTCACTGCCCAGTTGCCATGCAGAACGCTATGTGTCAATATCCTGAGTGATAATAGGCAATAAAAGTTATTAGACATGTAAAGAACACATTAATAATTAACATATAATTAAGTAATTACTAAGAAGAACACTGCAAACAGTACAGCATCACGTAAAGGAAGTTTCATATAGAATGCATACAATTTTGATAGAAACTAGACACCAGCACATCATAAACACACATAAACCACAAATATACACAGAAGTGTGTACAGTAAAGGGGGTTTTACACTGGGCAATTATCGGGCAAACGATAAAATATTATCGTTGTCGGCGGCACATCCCCTGTGTAAATAGGGACGTGCTACTGACATGAGAATAATGTATGGGGTCGAGTGATCGGAGTAAGGATGGCTCATCCTTATTCATAGCTCTGTGTGGCAGGCGCAAACGAGCGACGATCAACGAGCTGTCTAGGTCGATTGGCACGCACTGCACTGGCAAAAATTAGCTGGTGTAAATGCTAGCACTAGTATATACACATTGGACTTCATCATCATCTTCATCATTATGGGTAGGAACACACAGGGGGCATACACTGCGTAAAAATACACAGGTTATCCGTCCAGGAAATTCCGTCTGAAAAACCGCACCAAATTGTGGGCCATCAATAAATGATCAGTTATGATGTCCATCTCTCGGGATCCCCGCTGATCAGTTGCATGAAGGAGCAGCAGCGATTTAGCAAATGCTTTGCCTCCTTCATTGTGTATTTAGACACGGTGCACGTACATTTGGTTGTTGCGGTGCCTAGTACTGCAGCTCAGTCCTATTTACTCCAGCAAGTGCTACGGCCCCGTCATGCAGCTGATCAGCGAGTGTGCTGAGAGTAAGACCCCCACTGATCAGAGATTGATGGCTTATCTTACGTATAAGCCCCAATTTTACAGTCACCGAAAGGGCATGACCACACATGGCGGAATTCCTCCGCAACTGTCCGCATCAATGCCGCACCTAATCCGGGTTGCGGATTACGGCTGCGGATCTGCACAAAATGTGCAGAAAATTGATGCGGACTAGCTGCTGCGGACTGCGGGAAAAGTGCTTCCCTTCTCCCTATCAGTGCAGGATAGAGAGAAGGGACAGCACTTTCCCTAGTGATAGTAAAAGAAATTCATACTTACCGCCCGTTGTCTTTATGACGCGTCCCTCCTTCGGCATCCAGCCCGACCTCCTTGGATGACGCGCCAGTCCATGTGACCGCTGCAGCCTGTGCTTGGCCTGTGATTGGCTGCAGCCGTCACTTACACTGAAACGTCATCCTGGGAGGCCGGACTGGAGACAGAAACAGGGAGTTCTCGGTAAGTACGAACTTCATTTTTTTTTACAGATACATGTATATTGGGATCGGTAGTCACTGTCCCGGGTGCAGAAACAGTTACTGCCGATCGCTTAACTCTTTCAGCACCCTGGACAGTGACTATTTACTGACGTCTCCTAGCAACGCTCCCGTCATTACGGGAGCCCCATTGACTTCCTCAGTCTGGCTGTAGACCTAGAAATACATAGGTCCAGCCAGAATGAAGAAATGTCAAGTTAAAAAAGCAAGACGCATCCGCAGCACACATGACATGTGCATGACAGCTGCGGACTTCATTGCGGAACTTTGAATCTCCATTGAAGTCAATGGAGAAATTCCGCCATGAGTCCGCCACTGCTCCGCAACAGACAGAGCATGCTGCGGACACCAAATTCCGCTCCGCAGCCTATGCTCCGCAGCGGAATTGTACGCATCGTGTAAACGAACACTGCTAAATTAAAGTGAAAGTCAATGGAGAAACGGCTCCGCTGCGGAATAACGCTGCGGAGTGTCCGCAGCGGAATTTAAGTGAAATTCCGCCATGTGTGAACCCGCCCAAAGCCCCTTTAATCACAATGTTGAGCAATTTGCATCATCAAAAGTTTTTAACCCGATTGACTCTTAAGTATTGGGCTAAAAATGTGTGCGATGTATGGACACCTTGCTTTGAACTATGAATAATCTTCCATTATCTTAAATGTTTTTCTGTTTTGCAGCTGTGAGCATTCTAAATTTAATTCTTTGATAATAAAGCCCCAAGAAAATTCTGGTGCAGGGGACATGTGTTGTGTAGCTTTTTTTTAGACGTAATAATCTAAGTTATTCATATCCTATACTGTGCTCCAGAGCACCAAATCTTTCAATCTAATTTGTAGCTTTGTGAAAGGAGGGCCACAGGTGTTGATCCATGTATAGCATTTCAATACGACCTTTGTCTCTATTTTATCTCTGACACTCAAATTGCAATTGAAGTGGGAAGTAAAAAGCAAATAATGCACAGTCAAGTAATTTCATTCAAGAAGCAAAGCACTTGTTTTATTCACATAAGCCTTTGTGCAAATAATTTTTCTGTTTGTTGCACCTGCTAACTTCAAAGAGATGAGAGAAAACATTGTTGCAAATGACACAATGGATTTTATTAGATAGAGTTCAGAACAGAAGGAGTTTAAAGGACGTGCACACAAGATTCATGGATGCACTTGTACAAACAAGAAACTTGTACCAATTTTCCTTCTAGCAAAATGAAACACCTCAGGTCATCTGCTATTTTAGATTCATCTCTACGTAGCATGAGCGAGTACCCCCGCATTCTCTTCCAAATAGCTATTGCGACTAATCAATATTTGCAGCAGAATTCAATATACATTTCTGTTCAGTAATAAATTAAAGTGAAGCATTAAATGTTACCACTAATTCAATATTTTTTTTCGGTATGCTTAAAAAAAATAAGAGTGCTTTCTATTTCTTAGTTACCTTTCTAGCAATGGGCAATTAAAAAATACATTAACTCTATAGAGACATATGAAATTTGAAACAAGAAACGAGCCCAATTAATTTTTTGTGATTTCGATGCCCTTTCATAGTAATTCCAATTGCAGAGGAGCCTAATGGATTTTGCTAACATTTGTCTTATCCACCCACATACCCAAAACTAAAATACTCTGTTTTCTTAGATATATCAAGACACAGGGACCAATAAACTTTCATAGCGAATACTTGCAAGAGCTGGTGGTCTATATTTAAAGGGGTATATAATGCAAGTTAAAAGAATTGGACAAGTAAAATTAACTATTTTGACAATTGCACATAATTTGTTTAAAAAGAACATATAAACATACCATGCCCCTATCAGTAGTCCTAGTTGCCATTGGATATGACCATAACTTGCTATGGTCACCTATGTCTTGATGCCAACCATAGATTTGTTCAGTGGCCAGCGACCTCCTATCACGAGCACACTTTATCAGCGCATGCGCTGCGTCCCTCCCCTGCTGCAGCCCATCGGAAATGGATTAAATGGTGACTGGAGATATAACTAAGAAAAATAAATTTGTCTATGAGGTAAAATCCCCTGCATATTCCAAAGTGGTAATAATATAAAATACTCCTACACTGCTATATTCTAAGGTATACTAGAAAGTTTACTTTTACCATATGGAGAGGTAAAGAAACACTTGTTTTATATACTACGAGTGTGAAACACAGTTTTGTTGTCAGGCAGTTCACATACAGATGGGTTCCTCCTTATCTTATGTCTAAAACCAACACATCCCGAGATGTATGGCACAAGATGTTAAACAAACATGTACGGTACAGAAAAATGTATGCCTTCGACAGATGCCATCCATCAGCCATTCATTGCCCATAGACTTTGATTTTTAAAAAAAAGTATACTTTTTTACTGGATTGCATGAGATTGAATTGAATTGATATCATGACAAATTGTATAACCTAATGCAATTCAAGAAAAGTTAAAGGGTAACTAAACATTCAACAAACTTCTGACATGTCATAGTGATTTGTCAGAAGTTTTGATTGGTGGGAGTCCGTGCACAGAGACCCCCACCAATCGCTAAAACGAAGCGTCAGAAAAGCTTGTGTGAGCGCTCAACCATTTAGTTTCTGTTCGGCTTTTTCCCAAAATCAATCTAGCGGTGTACGGACTCAATAGAAAGTCTATGAGCCTCGTACTCATTACATCGGCTTTTAGGAAAAAGCTGAACAGAAACAAAGCGGCTCAGCGCTCACACGAGCACTTCTGTCACTTCGTTTTAGCGATTGGTGGGGATCTCAGTGCTCGGACCCCCACCAATCAAAACGTCTGACATATCACTATGACATGTCAGAAGTTTGTTGAATGTTTAGTTACCCTTTAAGGGTGAACACATCTGTACTGAAGAACTCAAATCATACACATACTTGTAGATGGCAGACTAGTGATGTCGATTTTACGTTAAGCAAAATCAACCCTACATTATGCTGTTCTTCCATAATGTGTCACAAGTCCTAACTTCCAGTATTGGCTTCTATTGGTCTACGTCCTATTCTTGATGAACTAGTAACTGAGAATGTGGGCTCTGTATTTAGAATAATAAGATATTTCAACAGATAAAAGCCAACAACATATGGCAGATTAAAAAGCAGCATTTAATTTGTACATTAGCCTCTGTATTAAATGTTATGGTTTTCTTTTACACTGGGTTAATTTATGCTTTTGAATGGAGTTTGTGTGAAAACTGTTCTCTGTAGGACTGTATAGTTTTTAAAGGGCATGTCTAACTTTGAACACCATTTTAAAGTTTACATATTGACTTCATTAAAAGATGAATAATGTAGTAATCCCTTTTCATTTCCTTATCTTGCTTTGATATAAGTTACATCTTACATTATAAACCAAAGCTTTATTCTCATTTTTTGCAGGTTGTCATTGGAAACAGTCAACAAACATGTTGACACATTTCTAAACTGAACTCCTTTAGCTCTTATAATGTAGTGGGATAGCATGATTTCCTACTGTATGTCAGATTTCTGTACAGCAATGTTGTAACTACACTTGACCGAATGCACATCACCAGGGCAAGCTCTATGCAGATATTGAGCCAGCAGCGAAATGCTAGGAGATTTCAGCTCTGAAGTTTACAGAACTATAAATGCAGCCCTGGTGTATTAGGCAAGTTATACAATTCTGTGCCTGTAGAGGGACCATACTGTATGGTGATACATGTACTGTCTATGAGCCTGCCATAGAGAAACTTAGGAACTTTGTGTGCCATACACAGTCAGTGGACATAGCTCTGCCATGTACATGAACCCTTAGGATTTTAGTCTGTACCCTCAGCTCTCTTGATTGGCTGAGAAAGCTCAATGAAATGCTCAGAGCATCAATTGCATATAGCACATGATTAATTTTAGTGTACACACAACATTTTGGTTTGTTGCACTGTGTAGAAGGTTGTACTGCAACCACTTACTGGATAAAAAAAATTTTTTAAAATGTAACATCTAAAAAAAGTACGAGATTAGATAAAAGGATGTGTTTTTTTTCACTGAAACAACACCACTCTTGTCTACTCGCTGTGTCTGGTATTGCAGCCCAGCTTTATTAAAGTAAATGAGGCTAAGCTGCGGTACCAGACACAGCCTATGGACAAGTGTGTCGCTATTTCTGGAAAGAAAACAGTCCCTTTTTTTCTAATCTCATATAGCCCCTTTAAACCAGTGGTTTCATAGTGTACTTTAGACCCTTTAGGTCTATTTAATTTTTGTACCTTTTGGTTATTTTAATATATTTTTAAATTCATGGTGTTCAATGTCTTGCCACTCTGTATTTTTTCATAGCTTCAGTGTTAAAAAGGTTCCCAAGTGGCAACGCACAATGTGCACGTTAAATGTCTGAAAAAAATCACCCCTGATAGTTTGACATTTAATTAATGTTAATTGTAGAATAATTAACCTGCTTTCAACATAATTCTGCTGAGTAACAATAATCATACTGGGTTTTCTGAATACGATAAAAAAAACAAACAAAAAAAATCAACTTTCTCAAGCTAAGTAGTTTAGCTTCGTGAAGTTTATAGCTACCGTACAAGTATAAAGATCAGTGGGGGTAGTATTTGTTTTTTGTTTTTTTGTTTTATCCATATGAAAAAATTATGAAAAAGAGTTAAAACTAGGTTGAGGATTTCATCATGCCTGCAAGTCAAACATCCACTTTGTTGCAAATGTAGAAGGTTTTTGATATACAGAGTTGGCAGAATTTCCTCCAGGAATGCTGAGTTCATCAATAGAAAGTTAAAGCTATACACATAAAAAGGTGTATTTTTATTGGCACACTATAGTGTTATAATACTGAAATTGAATAACGCTATAACGTAGAGCATTATCAGTCATAAAATCTAGTCTCTGGGAAAAAGACAGTTGAGTACAGTATATTCCCTCACCACGAGTCAGAATTTCCTCTACAGGAAGCCACTTCATTAACTAACTGGCCGAAAGCAGTCTAAAGCAAACCAAGTTGCCGAGAGCAGCATTTTGCTCACTATCTCTGCAAGCTCCCGACTCTTGCTGACTTCTTAGACTTTTCTTCATCCCTCGGTTGGTGATTTTTTTTAGGGAATATTTTTTTCTGCTCAAATATAGTCAGAAAATGCATGTTGTAAATGTTAAACCAGATGAAACTGACGGATCAAGCATGCCCTACAGTACTAAATCAAGGAAAAACTATAGAAGTTATACACAAAATGGTATTATTTTCCTAATTAAATTTACAGTGAGCAAAAGCTTCAAGGTATCAGTTAGGGTTCAAAAAGCAAATACCATACTTATACTTATTCTTCTTGTTATTCTTGATTTATTCATTTGTGCCTCTAACCTGCGTTCTTTATGTATATTTGAATTCTTCAGTTTCCCCACCTGCTGTAAAATCTATAAGCTAATTCCTTTACCTATTTATGGAAAAATTAACATATTTAGGATCAGGAACCATGTATCTCCTCCGCCTATGCTGCATTTTGGCAGACACATTTTAAAGCAGCCTATCTGGTAAAAAAAAAAACAGCTGCTGACGTCCCATGACACTTTGTTTTTTTAGTTCTTTTTCATCAAAGAGCCTAAATGCTGAGAAACACAAACATCAAATGAAACATCAAGAATGCAAAAAACTGTTATAGAGACAAATTATGACAAGTGTCAGAAATGGTTTATTAATGAATGTTTATGATACCAAAAACCATGTAAATGTAGTTCTTGTAATGCCACAATGTAACTCCGCCATCATACTAAATTATGTAAAGGGAAGGAGGTAACATCCTTGAGCTCTTCAATGATTTCAGAGCGGAATGTTTGTTTGATTTCCGACCATGAAGACAACAATGTAATGTATTTTCTATTCAAGGATTTACTTAGTGACTCTGTTATAAAGCAATCTTAGGTCTGAATTTAAAGGACCAGCAAATAGTGATGTTACTGTTTTCAATCAGATGGACATATGAAATAGGAGACTTTTGAAAATCTGCTTTATCTCCCTTTACTCCGTTCCTAGTCCGTTACCTCTGTTTCCTATATAGTCCGCTTACTTTGTATTGTTCACAATGTGCACACACTCCAGTCCTTCACACACCACAGGAGTAACATACAACCCTCGCAGATACTTAAATATATATAAAAAAAACTTTACTCATAACATAGACGTGACAAAGCAACATACATTACATCAAGATAAAATACAATAAATAGAGAACACAACCACACACCGAAGCCTCCTTTTCCTACCTTCCCTGGGCACTTTGCACATGTGATTAGTAATGTGTATGTATGTATAATATAAATTCCGGTCCTAACCCTATACGGTCTCCTGGTACAACAACTATAACCAAAGCCACATACAGCGTCTGACCATTAGTACATGTACATATCGAGACCCGTGCATAAACAGCATATATATATATATATATATATATATATACATATATATATATATATATATATATATATATATATATATATATACATATATATATATATATATACTCATCTATAATCCACATAAGATTCCTAGAATATCTCCATGTACACATATAAAGTCTGCTGTAGTGTTATTATACTTATATACATACACAGAAAGCACACGTATGATATAACTTAGCTTGCTCCTGATGTTAAGTGCTGATCGTCCAGGGCTGGCAGGAAAAGAGAGCGAGAGCCAGAACTTCACATAGCCTATATGTTCCTATCCCTGAGATGAATCCACCCATTCCATTGATTCCACCTTAAGACCACCCATATATCTTCTAATGTGCATCTGTACAGTATAGGTAAATCTAATCACAGTATGCTTAGCTGTCTCTACATCCAGTTTACAATGGCACCTTCCTGTACTGAGGTCTATTGTAATGCTAATAAGGCAGTAGATAAGAATCTATCACCAAATGGCTTCTGAGCATACTGCCACCTCAATGGGTGAACACCACTGAATAATATCAGTATATACTATATTTACCAGGTATATTTTATGTGGTCAAAAGACAGAGTGTCTGGATGGAAACAATATTCTCCTGTAACATCATGGAAAATTGAAGGGGTGTTCTCAGCATAGATATTGATGGCATATCACTAGGATATGCCATCAATGTCAGCTCAACTGGGCTCGAACCGCTGTAACTCTCACTGATCGATACAACAAAGAGGTGCTAGTATAGCGCTGTGCTACTTTTTCTCCTGTTTGCTTTGCTCTTCTTTTTTCATGTGTCGGAATAGATTGCCACAGACTATATTGGGCCGACCATGTAACTACTAGAAAAAGGTCGCTGCTGCAACTTTTTTCAAGTGATTGGCAGGGTTCACAGTGGTATGAACACCACTGTTTGTACATCGGTGACATATCCTCGAGATAGTCCACTAATGTCTATAATGAGACATCTTATTTAATCCTTGGATCTTTTTTGCCATATGTCTAACCAGGAAAGATTTTTTGTTTTGCTTTCTAAAATATTACCATAGAATAGAAAAATGGTAAACAACATACATTTGTAAGTCTATTAAGTTAGCATAGACATGATTATCATTAACTATCAAACATTTTAATTTTATATTCATTAATGTCTATAATCATTAATGTTTAGAATCAAGTTATCTGATACTACAAATGGTTCTGACCATTAGAAATAATCTTTTTGCTTAAATCCACTTCTCCAGCTGCCTAATTTTGAAGCATAAAGTGATTGTCACATTTAGGACCTCAATAAAGGGGCTTTGGGTTTCCTGGTTCCAGTGGGATGAATCTGCCTACCTGCTTCCTCCTGTTCCTCCTCCAATCACAGTGAGTTGCTTTGTCACACCCCAGAGCAATAATATTGCCGAACACTAACATCACTGTGTGAAAGGTCCTGAAAGGGCTATTGTGAAGCTTCTGTTATTACAGTGGCTAAGTAATGGATTTTCACCACGCAAACATTGTTTTTATTGTATACTCTGTGGCACATATCCTGCTGTTTTCTTCTTATAGTCTCTGAAACTTTGCGTTAACATTCGAACATATGATAGTCTAAAAATCTCATCTTTTCTTCCATCAGTGTGAAAATATATATTGAATGAATGAATGAATTAATGAATGAAAAAGCTGTTTAAAACGTGAGAGGTTTTTTTCAAGCAGCTTTAATAATATAATAATATCATTATCATATTGATACAGTTACCAACTAGAGAAAACACATGCTGTTGGAGTAATGAATTCGCTGACAAGCTGGCCAGAGCTGATGTTTAGATGTATAGAATATAATCCAGCAGCTATTATTCCATCCTGTTATTCCATCATTACAATTGGGTTACTACATCTATTATATCGGATGACTTCTGTTTTATTATCATCCATTGAGTTTTATATTTCTTAATTTTTTAAAGGGCAATGTATGGGGTTATGGATTGAATAATGTATTTCGTTATCTCTGCTCATTCTGGTCAGTAGGTTCTTATTCTAAATATGACTATAATGTGCCATATTACATGTTAACAGAGTTTCTAGGAACGGTTATTGTCAGTATACTTTTATATTTCCCTCTTCAGACATATCTATTGCTGCCATTTTAACTAAACAATGCATTATTTTTCAGTGTGAACCCTCAGTGTAATCTTTCCACAGATGATTAGTGGGTGGTCTTCCATACGTAGTCCACGTGACCAGATCTTGGCAGCGATGACTCACTTAAATGCTAAGCAACTCTTTACAGAATATTTTTTATGTGGTCCTTACAAACTTATTTCCATACTAGTAGCTTGCTATTGCTAAGAAACTTTAAAAAAACCATAGCTGCTGCTATGGGGCCATTGGAGAGAGGGCCTCCTGCCCTGGTTGGTCCAATCCCTATTACTACTGGGTATTGAAAAACTTTGCAAGACTCCCGCTATCCAGAAGAACTGTATTGTTAGCAAATAAGGGGATAGGGAATTGGCTCAAAGGTCATGGAAAGAGCATGCAAGGTCAAACAAACACAAGGTCCCACTCTTGTATGTATTCCACTGGGAAGAGTATTATTTTATTTTACTTTAGAAAGGATAAGCATAGGGAAAAAAAATAACTAAAAATAAATTGTATTTCTATAAAATTATACACACAATATATACTAATATATGGCATTATTTTGATAGTATTTACAACCCATGATAGTATGTTACACTTCCTAAAATGGTGCCAACCGCTAATATTCACACCTACACACGGAATATTCCTTTTTATTTTTTGTGGTAATCCCCCTCTTTGTCTGTCTCCCAGCAGGATACTAAATCTTAAGAAAATGTAATCCTGACTTTAAAATCACCTCTGTGATTAACTCTTCAATACCTAAGTTAAATTGCAAATAATAAGAGAGGCAAGCACAAATAAATTGAAGCCAGAGCACAGCAAACTAAAATTGCATGCAAATAATGTCTTGATATACAAATGTCATAAGTCTTCACAATCCTTTGGCAAGTTATTATTCTGTCTGATTAGCTGAAGTAACAGTCGTTAAATCCAAGGAATGTATTTGTTGTAAAAATGACAATCAGAAGAGCAAAAAAAGTCTATGGGGATTAATAAAAATTGTAACTGTCATGAGGAAGAGCGTGAAGTTCATGAATAGTGCATACAGCCAGTGCTCTATAGGCTGAGATGGGGCTTGTGAAGTACTCACAGGTGTAAATTGAAAAAAATCTGGGGAAGAGACCAACGGCAAAAAAAACATAAAAACTGTATGAATTTTAGTTTGACAAACTTGATGAAAATTTCAACATTAGATTCATCTATTGTGTAAATGAATGTACCTGCAGTATATAAGGGCCCTTCATAATAGCAGTTTTATACTTTTTTCATTATGCAAAAAGATATGGGATTACATCCATCAATTTTAGTAAGTTTTGGTAACAAGGAAAGGCCTCATGCCCAAAGCAGGGCCATGTGGAGGAGGCTGTATGGCGGTGCACGGAGCCCCCTGCCACTCTGGGAGACACCATGTTTCGACATACCCTGCTCCGTCAGATCCCTTATGAGGAAGATATTTCCCCTTTAGGAGCAATGCTTCTAGGAAAGAATAACTTTGCAATATAATATAATTATATGCATCCAATGAAGCATGACAAAACTGTTGGAATAGTACGAAAACCTACAGAATAAAAAAGCCTCCATAAGCCTTCATATGAAATAGAAGGCATGCAACGGCACAGTAAAGCCTTTCGTGTCCTATTACAGCTCTGTACAAAATAGAGCCATAATATGACGATTTGCATGAGGCCTAAAACTATTCTATTGGGATCAACTCTTAACCAAAACACATTTTCGTAATGTCAATGTTAAAGGGGTTTCTCAACCTGTAAAAATCACAATCAATTATATGCTTATTTTTCAAATTTAGCACAGTATTTATGTGTCCTGTTATCATTGTAACATAATGATATGTCATCCTTAGTAACATTACCACTGCGGTCAACGATTGGCTGACATGGTCACAACACATCATCATGCTGCAATGACAGAAGGAAGTGGGAGGTATAGGGTGCAGTCACACGCGACAGATTTTGTTGCAGAAATTTTCTGCAGCTAAAAATCAGTTCCGTTCATCTGAATGGAGCTTTCATAAAGCCACACACCTGCTGCAGAAACAACCACATTTACATGGATGGAACTGATTTTTAGTTGTTAGGTTATGTTCACACCCTTAACAAAAAATGGCTGAAAATACGGAGCTGTTTTCAAGGGAAAACTGCTCCTGGTTTTCAGCCGTTTTTTAATCAAACTAGCATTTTTTGTTGCGTTTTTTTACGGCTGTTTTTGGAGCTCTTTTTCTATTGAGTCAATGAAAAACAGCTCCAAAAACGGCTCAAGAAGTGTCTTGCACTTCTTTTTACGGGGCGTGTTTTTACGCACCGTTATTTGAAAATGAGGTGTAAAATAATGCCTGGTCGGAACAGGATGCTGTATTTCCCATTGAAATCAATGGGCAGATGTTTGTAGGCGTTTTGCTTCCGATTTTTTGCCATTTTTTGTGACGTTTACGGTACAGAAAAACGGCTGAAAATAGCCCGTGTGAACATACCCGTACAGACATTTTTAGCTGTGTGCACATGTAGCAGTGTTGAGTTTGGAACTTCAATATCTGGGAGTGCATGACAATAACACTCCCAGAAGAATACCTGCAGTCCTATGTAAAATCATAACACCTCATTATATTACAATGTACTGTGGCAAATACTTTATTTTGTTCTGTCCTTTTAGAACAATTTAAACAAATAACACAGATATACTCAATATTGTTTGGCATTGGTTAAAGGAATATTTATTATGTAATGAGATTATTTTCAATAAATATGGAAAGGAAATACATTCACATCCCTGTAATTGTGTAAAAGATTAAGTGGCCCGACAGGTTCATTTATGAATGGAATGTAGTACATAAAATAGAATGGACATGTTTCCGACTTGCATATATACGAGGATCAGATGGAACAGTAGTACTTCACCATGTACGTAAATACAAATTTACATTCAACTATATATTTTCAGTGCATCAGGGACCCAATCCAGGAGTGTTTTAAACCCAGACAGATTGAGATGTTGCTGACTGAGTCCAGCAATTTATTCCAGCCATCTGTAGCTGTGTAAACACAAGGTTTCTTACCAAATGTTTTATAGATTTTTGGGTGCAACAAAGTAATGCTCTCGTAGCTGATAAAGGACATTAATCTCTTTACAAAATTGTACAGTGAGTGATCAAAAGAAAGCTGATTGTGGTATAATGACAGCAGATTAGCAAAGTTAAAGGGCCTAATTCCCAATTAATATTATCAAGGACATATTATCTGGCTTATGTTATGTGTGGCTCCATGCAAAGGAATCATTCCTATATGAATAATGCAACATTGTATAAAATCATCCTTATATGTATACTGCAAAATTTGATTTAGAAAAGACCCTATATACGAAGAGACAGACACCTTTTTAATAGTGACAAAGTCTTTTGCATAGGGTGAAGGAGAATTTCTCAGTGGTGTCATAAAATACGACAAAATGTTGCCAATCATTCCAGACTTGTAGTAATAGCTCATGTGGCACATTTCTCTTCTACATGTACATCAATATTTTTCTCCAAAAAATGTGCACATCTTGGTGAATTCATGACTGCTTTTAGCCAGGTCCCTTTTTTCAAAGGCACCTAAAACTCGTAATAAAATGGGATCACGTCATATATTGCATTATTTTTGACAACTTGCAACTGCAAGACCTCCCAGACCACTGCACAAAATTAGATATTTTCTTCTAGAAAAACCTTTTATATAGTATAAGCCCCATTCAAGCATATTTTGTTAAGGGCTTATGCACATGCACCTTAAAGCGTACCTAACTTTTCAGGTAACTTTTTAGATTAATCTGTTATACATGTGTACGTAAGGAATAACACTCTTTCTGGCCATTATATGACTTATACGCTGCATTATTTTGCAGTTTTCCCCTCAGCAGGCTCTATCTCTAATTTTCTCTGAGCTAGTCTTCTATACACTGCACACAGGGAAGAGGAAAGTCCATCTCTCCTATCTCTGTATACAACATATTAGAAGCTGCAGCATGGACAAGATTATAAAGCAGTCATGTGTAGTATAGGTGTGATTCCAGCACTGGGGTAACATACAGCACTTACCAAAAGCTGCTGCACGTCTGTGTGTGTCTTTCTCACTCTGCTTCTGCTCTCCCTTTCCCCTCTATAGATTTGTATGGGCAGCGTGTCTGTGTCTCCTTCTTTCTCTGCTTCTCCTCCCTCCTGCTGCTCCCTCCTCTCCATAGACATGTATTGGCAGTGTTTCTGTGTTTGACTTTCTCTCTGCTCCCACTTTCTGACCCCCTCCATAGACTTGTATAGGCAGGCAGTAAAGAGACACACCTCCACTTCCTGCAGTCCGTCTCCTCTGCTCTGTTGTTTGAAAAGTTGGTGTCCATTTAAAGTTCCACACAACTTCCAAGTTATATGGAGCTGTAATACGACACCCATAGAAGTCTGGTTGTACTTCCGTATGCCTACTATTTGATACAGAGGCATACAGGGTTTTTTTCTATCAAATTTATATGGAACTGGGCCCTGTTCCATTGAATGCCATATAACAGAACTATTCTTCTAGAGCAATGCTTCTAGGCTCAAATATCTTGGTTCAGAGGTACCATACAGTTCCACACACAGTATCTGTGGCTCTATAGTATGTATACATGAGGCATAATACAGAGGACTTTTCCAATTAGCTTCCTCTACCAGCTAAAGCTGCTAAAGTGGTTATCCAGGGACGACAAAAAGAAAAAAATAACACCCACAAATACGTTTTAACACCATTATACATTGCCACATACACACATCATTTTCCAAAAAATATTTTAGCATTATTACCACACCCCGTTGCAATGCTTTTGCCACTCATTGACTTCCAGGTATTGGGCGGGAGTTGCAGTTTTGGCCCACTCTGAAAACTACAAGTCCTGTCATCCCTTCCTATTCCTTCAGATCCTGTAATCTCCGCCCCGCAAACAGGTACAGGAAATATGGTGGGAAATACGGCACTGTTAAAGAAGGGGGTCTGGCTTACTTCCTATGCATCATCACAATGCCAGCCCCCTAGTAATCACTTGGTTTGATGACGCTCCGACACAAGAGAGGCGGAAACCACTCTTGGTCACGTGGGCATGTGTCACTGCGTCAACAGAAAATACCTACTGAATTTCTGGGGTCACGTGACAGTCACGTCAAACAGGGAAGCGGCACCAAAAGGAAAAATTAGTATATCAGTAAGCTAATTTAAGGTAATTCGATCATTGGCAAACTATTTTCTTTTGCCAATAACCCCTTTTAATTGTACCTAATACATCTCAAGGTTCTGGTGGCTGAAAGAAAATAATTCAATGGGTTTCCAATAATGCTCACTATGTCTAGCCCTGCAAAGAAAAAGAGCATTTATATTTCAATTCCCACCTTAATAGCAGATTATGCCCCTCAGCTACAAGACCATCTGTGGCCTGCAACAAGCAGGAGGTTGGTTCCACAATGTGAACAGGGCATATTTAACCCAAAGAACCTTTATAATCTCCCTTTCTCTATTTGTTGGAAGCTTTTATTCTATATCCTAAAATGTTTTTTCTTAAAAAGTATATATACCCTGCTTACAATCTTCTGAATATAGTCAATGTATTCGTTATATTTTTGTTGAAGATAATGACTGCTCAGTAACCATAGTCATTTAAAAATGAAGACTTCCATATGATTTGTTTGAAAATAGTTTATTGATACAGAACAAACATGTTCAGAGTTATATATGAAAAAAGATGTTGTTACTTTTAGAAATGAAAAAATACATTCTCATTCTGGCTATCAAAAATGATGCATTTTATTCTGTGAAAATAAAGGAGACTGGTGTCACAGTAGTGTCACGACCCTTCGAGTGGCATCCATCAATACAAAGACATTGATCTTTGTGGAAGGCAAGTAATGATCGTCTATGAATTATTATAATGTTGAATGTGTGCTGTAATCTATATGGGAAATTGCTGGTTTGCTGACATAGCAAGTTATAGTGCTGTCATTATTTGTGCACTGCTTGACTTTGACTCGATTCATGAGACAAATTTTACTGTTTGTTCTATCTAAGAAGAAGATTATGGTCAGCTAGCTCTATACACTAAAGAGAATTTATTGGATTTATATATATATATATATATATATATATATATATATATATATATATATATATATATATTTATTTATTTATTTTCAAAATATATATATATATATATATATATATATACCTATATATACAGCACACAAGAAAATAGTGACAGCAGATTGCGAACACTAATGCCACCTAAGCCACTAAATATAAATAAATATGCATTACTGCTAAATCTACTTACAATAGGGAGGTTCTTAGCGCGCATTTTTATCAAATTGTGCGAGCCCACCTGTCATGATAAGACTACCTCTATGAGGTTTAGTCCCAGTTCTGGGTGTATGTGCAGTGTAGGTTCCCACCTCATAGAGATCGCCTTGTCATGGCAGGTGGGCTCACACAATTTGATCAAAATGTCCGATATATATATATATATATATATATATATATATACATATATTTCTGGTTTAACAAATAGTACTATAAATTATGAATTAGTTATACAATAATGTGTTGATTTTGATGTACCGATCTTTTTAATTAAGATAATGATGATGTACCACAAATCTATAAACACTAAAATCAAATCATATGCAGCTAAGTATCCTTTAATGGAAATAAATCTCAATTAGCTACTTTTACATATGAAGTTTTGCTATTTCCATTGTACTTTAAAGTAATTCACTGGTTTAGAGCCACTTTAGATATTAAAAGAAGAAATTAGATTATGAAAGAATCATTACTAAATTGCTGCTATTATAACTGATCCTTTTAGGGGGCTATATATAATGCATACAATTGTTTAACACTCCATGATACAGTCCAATCATAAAGGAGGTGTATGGCGTGTATTTACATGTAGCCATTATTCAATTTACCGATCCAAACTACAACACAGTCACATAGCTCAGTAAGCTTGGGAAAATGGAAATTCAGGCATTTTTCTTTAGAGTACAGTAGCCCTGGTTCTTAAAAATTTTAATGTGTCAGGTGATTTGCGATTTTGAATATTCAACCCAGTTCCATGGGAAAGTTAATGCACTGCAAATCTCGAAAGAGATGATCATAAGTATTGACAATATGCATTGTAGCATTATTTACCCGTAGCAGCATGTAAATCATGTAAAGCCAAGTGGTTTTATTAAGGTCGCCTCCTCAATTCGCCAGCCATAACATTTTTATTATTTCACAATGTATTCATGTAACTTCTTGTTTTTTTGTGGGACAAGTTGTGTTTTTTATGATACTTTTTTGGGTTAAATGCAAAAAACATCCATGCCATTAATATAATTTATTTTATTTTATGCAGTTTACCATGTACTAGAAATAACACATAAATTTTATTGTATAAGTTGTCATGTTTATGATGATACTGTACCAAATACAGTGTATTTATATTTTCGTATGCTTGATTACTTCTATTTAATATAAAATTGTTGTTATTATTGCATTTTTTTTCTGTATTTTATTTAAATTTACCAAGTTTAAAAAATGTTTCCCACTAAGGGTAATTTTGTTCCCCTAACAGGTAATATCAAAACAGCCCTTAGGGATTTTCTTCAGTATTGAACCCGGCATCTAATGGGTTTAATGGCAAGCAAAATAGTTTTCTAGAATCCTGGCCATTGGGGCAGTACGGCAGCTGTCATTCACAGCCATCCCTTGCGGTTGATCACTGTACCATGTATTTATGGCGCTTTGCATTAAGGCCTATGTGTCTGTGCTGTAAATGTGCCTGTAAGTGTGTTTAGACTAACATGGACACTGTTTATGGCAGTTTGTATTCTTGGATTGAATGGTCACAAGGGGCTGTGATGCAGCGGCGTAACTAGGAAAGACTGGGCCCCATAGCAAGCTTTTGACTGTGCCCCCCACTCCCCTTGGTGCCACACACAGTCCTCCTTGTAAATAGTGCCCCCTGTAGATTCTGTCACACAGCCCCCTAGAGATTGTGCCATACAGCCGCCTGTAGACAGTGTAACACACCCATGTATATAGTGCCCCCTCCCCCATTGTAGACAGTACCATACAGCCCCCTCATAGATAGTGCCCCCCACCTATCCTGTAGATAGATCCATACAGCCCCCCTGTAGATAGCGTCATACAGCCCTCCTGTAGATAGCGCCATACAGCCCCCTTGTAGATAGCGCCATACAGCCCTTTTGTAGATAGCGCCATACAAACCCCTATAGATAGCGTCACACAGCCCCCTTGTAGATAGTGCCATACAGCCCCCTGTAGATAGTGCCATGCAGCCCCCAGTAGATAGGGCCATATAGCCCTGCTGTAGATAGCGCCATACAGCCCCCTTGAAGATAGTATCACACAGCCCCCTTGAAGATAGCACCATACAGCCCCCTCCTGTAGATAGCGCCGTACAGCCCCCCTGTAGATAGCGCCATACGGCAGCCCCCCTATAGGTAGTGCCATACAGCCCCCCCTGTAGATAGTACCCCCCAAACAAATTAAACAAAAAACATGATACTCACCTAGGCCACGTTCCCACAATGAACATAGCTTCTACACAGCCTCCTCAACGCGACGGGATCCTAGCGTAGGTTGGCGTGATTCACTGACGTCATCAGGCCGGCCTGCACAATGATCCAGTCCCTGTGCCTGATAGGCTGCAGGCAGAATGGCCTATAGCCTAATTAATAAAGGAGTATTCCGGTTACAACAAGTTACTCCCTATCTCTAGGGTAGGGGGTAACTTGCTGATTGGTAGGTGTCCGACAGCTGGGACCCCCACTGTTTATGAGAACATAGGGTTAGGGGTAACGTGCTTATCGGTGGGTCCCCCACCATTTACGAGAACAGAGGTCCCAAACCCCTCGTTTGAACCGAGCGGCAGCTCGCTCATGTGCACTGCTGCTACATTCATTCTCTACGACAGCGCTGCCATAGAGAATGAATGGAGCAGCAGTGCACATGAGCGACCTGCCTCTTGGTTCAAACGAGGGATCCGGGACCTCTGTTCTCATAAATGGTGGGGGGCCCCGTTGATAAGCAAGTTACCCCTTACCCTACGGATAGGGGGTAACTTGTTGTAACCGGCAGGGCGGGGAGATACCTCCCTGCTCTGCCACAGTGTACAATAGTATCTGCATCCTAAGGATGCAGGTACTATTGAATGTGGTGCAGCTACCGCTGTAGCAGCCATAGCGGCTGCTATCGGCGCCACTGGGCATGGGGGGCCCCGTAGCAGCCGATATGGCTGCTACAGCAGTAGTTACGCCAATGCCGTGATGCCTGTTTGCATTTATCTAGTTTCACATATTAAAACCATGTGTGTATGTATACACATGTGCATTTGCTAAGAAAAGTTGTTAGAATTATATAGATTAGCCAATACTAAAATTTTAATAAAAGAAAAACATTAGTTTTCACATGTTCAGACTGTCATATGTTTTTTAGATGTGAAAGTACTACTCTCTTTCAAGGGAAACAGCTCCTGATTTAGAGCCGCTTTTTAATCAAACTAGCGTTTGTTGCGGCGTTTTTTATGGCCGTTTTTGGAGCTGTTTTTCTATAGAGTCAATGAAAAACGGCTCCAAAAACGGCTCAAGAAGTGACATGCACTTCTTCTTCGCGTTTTTTAAAAATGGCCACGTAAAAAAAACACCCCCAGTCGGAACAGAACGCCGTTTTTCCCATTGAAATCAATGAGCAGATGTTTGGAGGCTTTCTGCCTGAAAAACGGCCGAAAACAAGCCGTGTGAACATACCCTAACACTATCAAATGAATCATTGCTGATAGCAGATATGCTATAAAAATCTGAGCTATATGATGTTCTAAAACAATTTTATGTAAAGGCTAGATTTCTGTGTAAGTTACTGTAAATCCACTTGGCTCTTTCAGTTTCTCAGCAGGTAACTACAGTTAGTGCCGCTAAAATATCACTTGATTCTGTCAGCAGCAAAAAAATAATCAGAAAAAAAATATTTGACAAGTCAGTTATGACTACAATAAAATGTGACAGTTTTCAGTAACTTGGATGCCCCTTGTATGCTAAATAGATACGTTATGTTTATTTTTATTTTTTTCAAAACAAAGAATAGAATATATTATATATATTATAATACAGCCTTATGTAAATTGTTTACAATAAGAGACACTTTAAGGTCTACACAACAAAAATGGCTTTATACAAGTTTTAAACATCATATATTGCTTACAATGACGAATTATAATATGTCCGTTTTGGGCGACCTCCTGGGGCCTGTGCACAAACCACCACAGTGTACACAGCTGGGGAGTGGAGCACAAACAGAGCGTCAGCGCTTTCATCGCAACGGCATAGCAGTGCTGTGCGCCACGATAGCGATGTTCTGTCGTGAAGGGGGAGGGAACCTCCTCCTGACGTGCCGCTAGGGAGAGAGCAGGGAGACGCTTTGGATCGGTGATCAGTAGAACCTCGGTATGCAGGAAGGAGGAAGGGAGGGACTAGGGAGAGATGGGGAGGAGTAGTGTGCACCGAGAGCGTCACGCAATGCTGCCTGGGAGAATTGTGTTGCAGCAGTAGACAGCACCAGGGGCCCCCAGGAGACCATATTCACAGACACTCACTGCTGCTCTCTTTCCCTTGAAAACTGCTCCGTATTTTCAGACGTTTTCGAGTTTGTGTGCGCACATACCCTAAAAGTTAAAGTGTTTCTAAACGTTTGACAAACTTCTGACATGTCATAGTTACATGTCAGATGTTTGGATTGGTGGGGGTCCGAGCATGGAGACCCCCACCAATCTCTAGAACAAAGCAGCTGAGGTGCTCGTGTGAACGCTCAACCGCTTCGTGTCTGTTCGGCTATTTCCGGAAATAAATGTATCGGTGTACGGACTCAGTACAAAGTCTATGAGCCCATACTCAGATACATCGGCTTTCCGGAAAAAGCCGAACAGAAACGAAGCAGCTGAGCGCTAACACGAGCACTTCAGCAGCTTCTTTCTAGCGATTGGTGGGGGTCTCAGTACTCGGACCCCCACCAATCCAAACTTCTGACATGTCTCTATGACATGTCAGAAGTTTGTTGAACGTTTAGCTACACTTTAAGTAAGGAAGACCAAGGTCCTGAACAGTCTGAAGAGCGATCAGAGAGAAAATACATGTACAGCATGTGATCACATAATACAATTCGCATATGAAATGGAATTAGAATGAAAAGGGTAAGTACAGTACTGTGAATAAGTATTTGCCCCATCTAGATGTCTACAATAGTTGCACTGTGACAAATATACAGTAGCGGGAATCTATAATGGGACACGTTCTTTCTCAGCTCCGTTTGTATGGACTGCATATCATAATCAACAATAATTATAAGTCACTTTTGGAAAAATAAGTACAAAACATTCTTACTTTGAGTGTAGGAATTTTTATCTCTGTCTATTGGCTAAGCGGATAAGCTCACAGTAGGCTGTGGAGTTCAAAATATATAAGAATTATTTTATTTTACCTGATTTGTAGTCATTGGTATTTCATCAGATGCCTCAGACTAGTTGTTGGCTCTAATAAATGCACAATATAACTTTTACTTTGTTGTCAAGAGTAGCAGATTTCACAATGTGTAACGTCTTCTGTGCTGATTCCCTGGATCACTCAAAGGGTTTGAGGTCATAAGTTGAGGTCGGTGATGTCAAAAGTACTAGAAGTTGCAGAATCCTTGGTGTTCTGTTTGACAGACCCATAGGCACTACATGTACTAACCTATGATGCCTTCGTGACTCACCACATTCTTTTCTTACTCCTGCAATAAGGCAAACAATGGAGCATGCTACAATTATTCTGGAAGAGATTACATAGCAATGTACAGTATACCCATGATACACCACTCACTTAGTGCTACTGTACAGATAGTGACTGTTGTCCTATCATATTTTGCCTGGTGATCATACTGCTTCTCCAGTTACATTTCAGTTTGTAAGTGCAATTCCTTCCAACATCTTCTCTGCCTCTGACTTCAGTCCTTGTACATTTTTTTTTTATCAAGGGTTAATTTAGGAGAATGAGCATTGGTGAAATGGCTTTTAAAAATGGTTGTTAATACTTTTGGCCATTATACACACACATACTGTGCTTGTCCCATCTCGGTTACTAAAAGTGAGATTTGTAGTACAACACGTACAAACCAAAATTTAGTCTAAGTGCACAAAGCAGTGCTCAGAGTGTTATGAAAAACGATTTTCCTTTCGCCAGCTTTTACCAATTACTTTTTATCTTATAATACTAGATAAAACCGGCTCTCAAGACTAAATCAATGTTAGTTCAGGTTTTGTATCGCTAACAATTATATTTATTTATTTTCAACATACCCAAATGTTTGACAACACTACTGTTTGCATATATGACAATAAGACAAAGTGAAACAATATACAACAAAAACGGTTACGTTGAAAGTAAATAAATATGATTGATATTAATACAAAACCTGAACTAACATTGATTTTGTCTTGGTTTTATCTAGTATTATTTAGAATTTTTACAGTATGGGGTACATCTAAAGGTGCACTCGACTACATCACGCATTTGCCTACATCGTGGCTAAGCCATCCTGTTTTCTATTATTTCTAATTACTTTTTATCTTATGATTACATTTTCTTCAGGTGGTGACCCAGAGGATTCCAATATTCTCTTCGCTTGACCAATTTTGTTTCTGTTGTTGCCAATTTTATATTAAAATAGACATACATGTTATTTTTAAACTTCAGTACACGCTACTAATTAAACTTAAATGGGCACTAACCTTTCAAACAACTTATGCTCATCTAATAGTATACCTGATATAGATCAACTTTGTACTTTGCTTACTGTCAAAATTTTGTTGTTTTATCCATACAAATTCTGTGTGAAGTTACTGCCACTTGGTGTCTCCGTTCCTATAATCTGCTGTCCACCCCCTGTTGTCAAGCAAAATCCGTCCCTAGTTACAGATGGACTTTAGAACATGGATGTGTTTCTCTTCACTGTCTGCCAAAACAAGTCTATGGAGAGAGGTGGGTGAGCAGGAGAATTGAACAGGGAGAGAAAGACACAGACATGCTGCCCATAGAAGTCTATAGAGAGGGGAGGGAAAGCAGGAGCAATGTGAGAAAGATACAGACAGATGTGCTGGTAAGTATTACTGTCTCACCCAAGTGCTAGATTCACAGCTACACGGATCATTACTGCTCTATGATCTCCTCCATGTTGCTGCTGCTTCAATATATGTGATAGATAGAGAAAGAGGAGCAAGATTCCCCTCTTCTATGCGTGCAGTGTATATAAGACATGATAGCAGTTAGGCTCTGGCCACTAGTTCAGGGAAAATTTAAAATTAGAAATAAAGCCTGCAGGGGGAAAAACTGCAAAATAATGCAGAATACAAGTCAGATAGTTGTCAGACATAGTGTTATTCCTCATGTACACACATGTGACAGCTTATTCTAAAGAGCTACTTGAAAAATTAAGTACGCTTTAAGGATTGACTACATCTTTCTTTAAAAGGGCATATATATTTAATAAAGAGGGTCCCCCCTTGACATTTTCCCCTATGAGCCAGTGCTGAGAGCTGCTCATAAAAATGTATTGTTCTAGCACCCGAAGCCCGTCTAAGTATTAAATGGTAGACTATTAATTGAATAATTGGGATGTAAAACTACATTTCCCTTGCAGTTAAGGTGTTTGGGTGTCTGCAGCTTCCCCAGGGGCTTCTGAAGCCGGACTTATGGCAATCATCTCAATGCCAGGCCAGCTTCAAAACTCAAAAGAGATTGTCTTCATGAGACCACCCCTTAGCCCCATGACCAGTCAGTTTGTGCACCATTAAGAGCAGTCTCTTGATAGTAGTTATGATCAGGGACAGGACAGCAGTGTTATACACAGCCACTCTTCAGCTCAAACCACTGAGATCAGAGAAGCCTCTTCTGTTGAACACTATATATTCTGCGATCCACATTTATCAATACATTTAAGGAAATAACATTGGGGCAACCTTTTTGATCGCGTCACAGGGCATTCCTCTGAAACAATCTGTTCATGCTGCCCAGGGTTCATTGAATGGACTGCCTGACTATATTCACACATTCCCCTTTTATTCAGGTTTATTCTTTATTATTAACATTTTACCTGTATAGATTGATCCATCCTTAAAGGGAATCTGTCGCCAGAAATTGGCCTATCAAAGCAGCATCACAGTAATATAGTGTAGCCTCACCTGAATATAACGCTGATTTTATTTTTCAGATGATGGGTCCGTTGCAGCAACAATAACGTTATTTATCATATGCAAATTAGCTTTTTGAGAAATGAGGGCGTCACCGTTGCTCCAAACCGCTCTACCTGCTATCCTCAGTCCATCCCTTCCTCCCTTCCTTCTTTGATTGACAGTGCCAGGCAGTGTGGGAGACATAATCACGCCTGGCCCCCGTATTCTTCTGAACGCGCCCGCGCCTCGGCTTCGGAATCGGTGCATGCATCCGGGTATAGTGTGACCTAATCGGCGTATGCGCAGTAGGGCCAATTTGACTGATGAAACTTAAATTGCTGAGCTGCAATACCGCACACAACCTGTGGACAGGTATGGCACTGATTTTGGAAGAAAGCAGCCATGTTTTTCTAATCCGGTGCAACCCCTTTATCATACAGGTCCTTGAGTTATTATAGTGGAGGTCATATACTTAGTAGAATATAATTGTTGCTCTGACAATGATGTAGTGTGAAGAAGTGAAATACAGCACCTAGTAGTGTACCCCCGTCTAATTTCTGAGCAAAGCACAAGTTAGACTGCAACAAAGTTCATTGTTTGTTCTAGACAGGACAATGTCCTAGCAAAGAGAAGTTATCTTCCCTGCATACTACGTTTGTATGTGAACTGTGTGTCATGTAACTTTTATCTTTCTTTAAAGAAAAATATTTTTTCGGGTTGTCATGTTCACCTTTATGACCTTTAGTAACCATGTACTGTTTACTTTGCCGAGAATTTGGACAGGATTCTTATTACTCTTCACTACTGCAAATAAATGCCAGTATCCTGCTTTACCTACTGTGTCATCTGTTCCAGAACCAGTTAAGCTAAATGTCTTTTTTTGTAATAAGGATATCTTATTTTTTGTCAGTTTAGCAATTCTCCTAAATACATATGCCTGAATGTGTCACACTATCCCTACAGAAATAACCCTTTAATGAGAACCTGTCCGCTCTCCTGACACACCCTGCTAAGGACACAGAAGGGCCCTGAAACATGTAAGCATACACTATGGGTTTTCTCTAAACCATGAAAAAAAATAGATGTTTTTCATCTCAAAGTAGCGCCGGTTATTCTTATAATGGTCTCCTGTTATTTCTGTTTTAGTAAACACCTGCAAAACTCACAAAATAACAGCTATGGCTGCTACAGCGGTAGTTACGCCACTGTGTCTATGTTAAGAATCTTTTCGCTTGGAATGCCTCCGCTAATCGAATGTTAATAACGTATATCATTAGGCATAAATCAATAATTATTTCTTCCAAATAACTATAAATAGATTTGATTCAAATCAGTGATATTGCCAAAGAGAACGTGCTGATCTCCATAGTGATCTAGGTGACCTTGCTGATCTCCATAGTGATCTAGGTGACCATGCTGATCTCCATAGTGATCTAGGTGACCTTGCTGATCTCCATAGTGATCTAGGTGACCTTGCTGATCTCCATACTGATCTAGGTGACCTTGCTAATCTTTTTTGCAGCTCAGCTCCATTCAAGGGAATTCTATCACTGATCTCAAAGCCGCAGCATTCATGAGGCGGCGCTCTAGCGGGACTGATTTGGGGTGGCACTTTAGACTCTAGACCTGTAGTTCACACATCTGTGTGCCACGTCACAAAAACCCCAACAAAATCCTCATGTGCAGTGATCTCTAAAGGCACAAATGCATGCAGGACCTACAGAGGACCTGCATAAATATGGTCACCTGAACATATCTATTTAGGTACTGAAGCCAGGGGCAGAGCTGCAAGGCTCCGCAGAGGAGGATCAAGAGAAGTATGAATACTGTGTGAGACTGTAAGTGTTATATCTCTGTGTGATGTGTGTGTGATCTGTCTGGTCTAAGGTCTGTATTTAGGGGTTTTGTCTGGGGTCTGTATTTAGGGGTTCTGGTCTGGGGGTCTGTATTTATAGGGTCTGGTCTGGGGTCTGTATTTAGAGTGTAGCCAGGGTCTATGTTCAGTGGCTCAGATCTCAGTTCTGTATTTATCTTGGGGTCTCTATTTATTCTGGGGTCTGGTCTGGGTGTCTGTATTTATTCTGGGATCTGTATTTATTTTGGGGTCTGGTCTGAGGTCTGTGGTTATTCTGGGGTCTGTATTTATTCTCAAGTCTGGTCTGGACTCTGTATTTATTTTGGAGTATGGTATGGGGGTCTGTATTTATTTTGGGGTCTTTTTATTTTGCTTTTTATGAGTGTCATCCTGTACTTGACTGTCCTTATGAGTTTTGGTGACTGTACGCCGGTCCCTGATTGTCCATATAGTTAGTGACCACAGGACTGTCCCTGACTGCCCATATGGCAGGATCCCTTGCATCTTACATCCTGCCAGTCTAGTTGTGGACCAGTGGTTGGGTCACTAGACAGCACTGGAGTCTGAGGAGCTGAGTAAACCACTGGACACAAGTACTTGACTCAGAAATTTGTCCATTTACTTCCATAAATCACCAGGGATGTTCTTATTAACCCCTTCATTACTAATAACCACCAAACATAGTATCACATGCAGCAGAATGGTATTTGCTGACGACAATCCACAAAAACCTGCAGCAAGATCCGAATGTGCTACCTGTGGGTTTAGCCATGGATTTTCCCCCAAATTTGACCATGTATTTTACCCTTTGCATTGCAAAAAGTAACATCTGAGACAATATCTGCAGCAAAATTTTGCGGTATATAGTGCATACACTATATGCTGTGATGTGCTACGCTGTAAGTCCCATACAAACGTTACCAAAGTGGCAGGATTTTGAATAGACATCGAGTCCTGGCTGGACTGAATACCTATTCACTCTCAATACACTTCAGTAAAGTTAATGTGGGTGTATGTGAAAGCACAGTGTGATCTCGTGAGATCTTGCTGTGTGTGAGTACAATTGGACATAAATAGAGAGAAGTGTATGACGCTGATTGGTCACTGATTGGTCAGCGTCATATACTCCACTGTACAATGCCCACTTGGTCAAAAGCTAAAAAACGCCCAGTTGGGCATTAAGAAAGTCATTAGCATAAATCTTAAATTGCTCATAACTTGTTCAAAATTGATTGTTTTTCTAAATAAAAAACACTGCTGTAATCTAAATTACCGAGCCAATCCCATTATGTATAAGATAGGGCACTTATAATGTGGTGACAGAGCCTCTTTAAGGCGTTTTAGTGGCTTTTTTGTGGAGTTTTTTATGTGGTGTCCTTTTATAGATGCTTTTTTTCAGGCGTTTTTGAAGTCCTATAGAATAGCCTATGGAAAAAATGCCTCAATGAACGCCATACCCATGCATGCTGCATTTAGGAAAAAAAAGACATTGACTACAAAATTTCCTCAAAAATGCTAGAAACAAAAACGCAGCTGTGTGTAGTGCATTTTATATTTTACTATAGACTTCAATGTAACATCTGCCCGCACTAAAAAAGAAAAACCCACAAAAATTGCTTACAAAAGCGCCATTAAAAGTGCCATAAAAAGGCAGTAAAACACAGCAAAACGCTGTGTGTGAATCCAGCCTTAAAAATGCATGTTTCATTTCAATAATGCTAGTAGCTATAATGTGTCATCTGGCCGCACTTAAAACTGCAGCAAAAAATGCCATTAAATACGCCACAAAAAATGCACAAAAGCGCAGCAAAACGAGTGTGTGAATCCAGCCTAATGGAAAAAGTGCCATTTTCTGGTATTATTTCCATTTCACTTCCTGACTTAGGCAGCAGAAAGGCTCGGCACACCCCTGACTTAGGCCTTTTGCACACGACAGTACTGGTGTGCATGGCCATGATTTTCGGCACGGACGGCCGTGGAGTGTCACCCGTGGGCTGCCCGCACATCGCGGGCCGTGCACATGGCCGCATGTATTTATTTCTATGATCCTGGACCGCAAAACACCGCCATAATAAGAGATGTCCTATCTTTTTGCGGTCCAGGCTCCTGGGCAATGTACGAACCACGGAAACCACGGTCGTGTGCATGGGCCTATATAAATGAATGGGACTTCAATTCACCTACAGATTTGCGGGTGAATTGCTGCCGCAAAAATACGTTCATGTTCATGGGGCCTTAGACATCCCTAGCTTTATATTATTTGAATAGGGCTGATTTTCAGTTACTGCACTACACCAGTTTAGTTTTGGTGCTGTGCAGAGAAATAATCCATTGTACTTTACCTCAAATTTCTGATTCAAATTCTTGAGTGGTTTTGCCTCAGTGACGTTGCTAATTTTTATTGCAGCTCAACCCCATTTAAGTGATTCCATCACTTATCACAGCCTAAGGTCAGTTTAACACGAGTGCATTTCTGGGACCTATAATGTTGTTAGTTCAGGTCATTGGACCCGTGGTTGTACCAGGATTTACGACCGCAATACAGGCGCAGAAATGCACCCATATTATGCTTCTGTAAACTGGCAAGAGTGATGTTGTATTTTAAATAAAATAAAAAAAGGACCCTTATCTCTTATCTCCTACAACATCTTTAATAGGGCTGCTGCCCCTTGTCCTTGGGTTTGGGAGTCAATTATTCATATTTAGCATTAGATGTCTGTTGGTAAAAATCCACACAAAGTAATAAAACTGAAATGAAAAAACAAATCTGCTTTTGACCAAATTAGAATAACTGATGGCTTAGCTAAGATTATCCTACAAATCTGAAGAATTTTTATTTGAGAAGCTTATCAAATATGGCAAGGTAAGTGGGGAAAGTCGGCTTTCAGAAGCATTTAGGACTATGTAGACATAATAAACAATCCTGGTTCTGGGTGCTTCAGCTGGGGTTTGCTTTAAAATCTCCCTTCAACATATATAACGTGTTCTAGAATAATTTTCAACAGCTACTCCTTAAACATTACTCCACAACTTGTGTCCAACTATAATGAATATCTTTTGTCAGCGCTACACCTTCCCGTAGTGTCAACCAATTTGCAGCCTGACATTGAAATATATACCTGACACATCTCTTACCAATTTAAATTGAAAGGAGTGCCACAGGCCTGCAAACCTACATATTATATTCACTCCACTGACCCACTATTTAGTTTGTACTGGACAGAATACATTTAACAATATACTTGATTTTTTTTCTGTTGGCCAGGTATTTTTTTCTATTGTATAAAGCATATTTGTCTCAATACACTTTTATGACAGGGGTGCAAAGATTTATATTTGGATGTGCTACTTCTGTGCTTGGAGGTAAAACAGCTCAGGAACTGCCACCAATCTTTCACATGTCTGCTTTTCTGTCATACATAATCATGCCTCTACTAGATTTGTCATTATGTAGAACAGACCTGTCATTTTCTGTCACACAAAAAAAAAAATCATCTCTTCTGGTTTCTATCATGCGGGTGAATGGACGGCTGACATTTTATTGTAAGGAAGGATCTTAATGTACCACCTTACCATTAGAGTTCTGTTCCATCCTTTGCTATTGAAAATGGTCAATCATAGTGAATTTGGTTTTCTAACTATCCAGTGCAGGCATGAAAAAAGACAAGGATTGGAAATATTTGGTATTTTAAATGTGAACTGTCTTTCTCAAAATGCAAGTTACTGTAGATAAATTGCAGTAAATAAGGTCAAAGTAGTAATTTAAGGGATTATCCGAGTTTATGAAAAAAGATAAAAAGTACTGCCCACGTAGCGTATATACTGCAGAACTTCAGGATGGAAATTTCCCAGCGTTTTGCAAAAGAAACTGACATGCTGCAGAAAGTGAATCCAAACTGCAGGTCAGCTTCTACACGTCTTTGTTCAAATACGTGAATTTAGCCTTCTTGTATGTGTTTGCCAGATGATGCCACTATGGCTCAGAAGTAGTTATTATTAATTTTCATTATGTTATCCAGTCCTGTACAGCATCTCTCTTTTGAAGCTGCCAGGGATTTCTGTGGGTGGGATTACCAATGTAAAGGACTTCAGTTCCCATGATTCCTCTCCCCTATCACAAACATTGCCTATATTAACAGCTGCCCGCATGCCCCTCAGTACAAGGTGTAAGGCAGATCTGTATTTATTCACGGTATTCTACTGAGACGTAGCTCTGCTACTGACACTGCACAATCCCCCCAAAGACAAGGAGGGAAGGGGAGAGCAGGGATCAATTGAGATAAGAGGGATTTGATATGTGACGTTTCGTACTTCAGTAAGGGGCAGGGAGAGGGGATACAACCACGTGTTCAGTGTATAGAACTTCACTAGGGTTGCCATATTTTTCACCCCCAAAAAATGGCCAGGTTTTATTGTATATTTAGATATACCAGTTCTAAGTATGCCCTAACAACAGGAAATATCCTTCAATGGACCCTGGGCTGTTGGCCCATACCAGGTATAGCCATTGATCACGTCACAGGGATTTTCTGTGACTCGATCAAAGGGCAGTCCCCCGTCCTTTTATTTACTTTGAACGCCGCGATCAGCTTTGTTCGCGACATTCAAGGGGTTAACGGCGTTCAAGAGGTTTCTCTTCTCTCCTGCTGAGAGAGCGGGGTTGCGGCTGTGTTTTAGAGCCATTACAGCTGCTGTAACACAGGGCGAGAATACTCATCCTAATGCGCCAAGTACCCGCCACTCAGGACAAGTATTCTCGTCCTGTGTCGGCAACCAGTTAAGCCAGAATTCTGGCAGACATATGGTTTTGTAACTGTTTTAGACACTTTTTGTGCCTCGTCTAACAAAAGAGTGTGGCTTAGTCGAAAAGAGGTGTGGTCTAATGGGAATGTGGGGACTTGCGTCAACATTTTGCCACAAAAACTGGCGTATACTAAGCCAACAAAGAGGTGGTATGAGGAAGAGGATAGTGTCTAATATGTCAAGAAAAAAAGGGGCCAAATTTATCACAGTGGTTATATATATATACCCAGCATTACATTTTGAAGTAGTTAAGCTCTTATCTTCATGTTTCTAAGCAAAGATCCATTGAACATTTCCAAAGGACAAATAATGTATCCTCTTCAATCCCAATCCTTGGGGAGTTGAAACCAAACCATGTTTTATTGAATATTATGATCCACAATGAGCCGGCATCTTGAGTCTAGTATAACGGTATAATGGGAACAAAACAGTTCACAAAGGTCATTAAACTATAAAAACAGATATTTTCCTGAATTTGTTTTTCCTCAATAGCAAGCAGTAATTACAACTCCACACTTATGAAATAGCAGTAATATTACTGAGTGGGTTTGTACTTAAGCCGTTTTCCAATAAAATAACAAACAAAATACTATTTGGCTCAAAATGTTCCGCTGCGAAGAGTTAGCATAAAGCCAGTCAATTTCTATGATGTGCGTTGTAACCCCCCAGGCCTAAGTGCTAATATATTTGGCAAAGTGTGGGAGTGCGGATCAATATTTGCTGGAAAGATGAGGCAGAAAGTAACGTAGAAGGTGATTTTTTTTATTGTCAGTTTGTTTATATTCTTTGCAAATATATCCATATGAACAGCATTTATAAACTTGACATTGTCTTATGGATTCTTAATAAAGTTGATAGAAAATCTAATCTAAATCACAGTGATCTTCACATAATTAAATTTGTTTTACTTGTTTCACCATATTATTTTCTCAAGCCTTGGATTTTAATGAAACAATGCATTTTGTCAGAAACTTGAGTTGTGTAGACCCAATATATGTCAAATTATTGATCTCTGGATCTGAAGGTGCAATGTGAAAAACAAAGGGAAGAAATACAGCTGCTTCAGGTGAAAGTAAGCAAATAAGAGGATTAAATTATGTTTACTGGTTAACATTTAAAGAGGATCTGTCACTAGTTTATTAATGCCGTATCTAACTAATCTGATAGGCGCTATGATGCTGATAACTACAGTGTGTTTGTTTTGTTTTGTTTTTAAACATTTATTATTTGCAAAGTTATGAGCATTTTTCTAAATATGCAAATTTGGCTGGCTATACTTGCCAAATTGGAGGTAACTAATCAGCGTCATACAGTTCTCCTCTTCCCAGTCCAGCAACACAGCGTGATCATATAGTATACAGCTTCCATTCCCGACTGTGTCTTCAACTGGTGATACCTCCGGTTGGTTCTTCACAGCTAGAACTGTTCTAGGTGGTCCGAAGCCGGAGATATGGCTATTTGAAGTGATCCCCTTCCTGCCAGCCTCAGTCTCTCACACTGTGTGAAGCAGCTTCTTGCTTATAGGACCGCGTCAGAGACTGTGAGGTAGCTCCACCTCAGGAGACGTGCTGGTGTTCACACCCACTTGTCTAGTATAGCCTCATTTGCATATTTAGAAAAAATCTCATAACTTTTAAAACAATAAACTTGTTGGGACACAATTTTCACTAGCTTTATTAGTGTGACAAGTGTCTATTAGATTAGCTGTGAGATAGGGCATTACTAAACTTGTGACAGATACTCTTTAAAGGAAAAAACATTGTAATATGTTGCAGAATATACATAGAAGAAAATCTATTTTAGTTCGAAAAGTTTACTTAGCTGGAAAAATAAGCAAGAACATGACATGGAGAAAAAAGCTATGCCATTAAATCAGATTGGGCAATTTTATGATGGTTTTCACCTATTGAAGGATTCATGTACATGGCAATGCCTGGGTAGTGTTGATGGTGGTGGTGGTGGTATGGCAGTGCATATAGCGCACTACTGGTCTGTAATATGGCCCTGCAGGCACTCCGTGTACCACTGTATAGTGCCTCCATAAAGAATAACTCTGTACGGCTAGGTTCACATGACAATTGGGGTCAACGGTTGGCACATATGCTGGGAAAATTCACCCAACATTTACGTCTACTGTGCTCCTAGAGTTTTATTCTGGTTTGGCAAGTGAATAATGCGGCATTCCTGGGCGCTGCTCATCCAGAATGATGTTGACAATCCTCAGGCAGGTATTGAAAAGTATACTTTATTAGGTGTGCAATCAACGCGTTTATGGGGTGAACTCGCCCTTTCTTTAAGATAGATACAAATCATACAATTATGTCACAAAAGCATGTTTTTAATTGTAAAAGCTCACCCACATCGTTAGGATCAAAGGCGAAAAGTTGAAGGTTACATTTCATGTATACTGTAGTAAACATAGTGGCCCACATTTATTAATGCTGTCTAATAGTCAGGCACAAAGGCACAAAATGCGCCAAATTTTTCTCATTGGTAAATGCTGAATGATAATTATGGTGCATCTTGCATGACCTGTTAGCCACTTTTCTCTTCCTTATACCACTTTTGATTTTGCTTAGATTGCGCAAGAATTTTGTGCAAGTAGTTTTTCTAATTTTTGGCGCACATTGGTGCTTTTTAAGCCATGACACCTTTGTAGCAAATTTCCAAACCGTTCCCGCTAAGCTACAGCCCCCCTTTCCAAACACTTTTACAAAGTGTCTAGTGAGGTGCAAACATCAAAATTGAGCCAAACTGAAAGAATTTGCACCAAACTTTGGCGCATTTTTGACACTTTCTAGACGCAGACACAGTGGTAAATTTGTCCCAATATGACAGTTCATATAAAAACAATACAAAGTAATGTTCACTGTGAAACAGAGAATAATATAAGTTGCCTCATTTATAATATTAAAAAACTAATGGTTCAATAAAGTCTTTGTTTAAAATTAATTACATCTGGCCAACTACGGAAGGTGATGTTGAGCAAAGCAGTGGGTATGGTGATCAAACAGAGGGCTTTACTACAGACAGCAGAGAGGGTCACAAAATGTTCCAATATTGAGAAATTTGGATAAACTGGTGTTGGGATCATTAGAAGTCACAGCTCTGTAACTGTAACAATCCCAGCACCAGTGTGTCCATCACATTGCCATGGACAGAATTGTATCCGCTGGAAGTAAATAATGAATATACATACTGAACAAAAAGAAACAAAGATCTTGAAATTCATAAAGAATTAATACATAAAGTATATTAGAAAATGTAATAACTTTTAATTATAACAAAAATTATTTGCTGAGACCAGGTAAACCCTTCAAAATTCTATTTTATGAACAAAAATGTATTATCACATGAATTCTAAGTTGAAGTTAATACAATGAATTTTATACACTACATTTTATACTCTGCATTTCAATTCTACACATTCCTATCTAGAATGCACTGCAGGACGCCAGCAAACATAAAACCAGCAGGTTCAGGTACACTGTGTCAGCGAAGTCATCAAGAGTACAGTTGCTCAGAGTAGAGATATAAATCAGTACATGAGTTGTATGGCTGAAGTGAAACATATATATATATACCTATAGGATTGTAGGAACTAATGCTTCATAGTCTCTAAATGTTGTAGGAAGATAATATACTCTTTAATTGCTTCATGTATAATCTAGATTTCACTATAGAAAAGTGGAATGTTCAAAAAATATTAATTATGTTTTTGTATCCTTCTTCTGAATAGTACTCTGTTCCTTAGCATAGATTAATGAGTACCATTGTGTGGGTCCAAAAAGATGCACATTTTTTATGTATCTCAGAATTGTATTGCTTTTATAACTACACAAAAGATAGGGGACGTAGCAATAGGGGTAGCAGCCATAGCAGTCGAGCATTGTCCCTGGCCATATAAAAAGACACCGTATTATAAATTACACACAGTAGGTGTGGGGTCCCGTTACAATTTATGCCTCTTTAAAAGATGTATGAAAAGAAGAAAAATAATTATGGAGACCTTCAAATTATGACATGGAAAATTTCAAGTTTATCAAGGAGGAGTTTTGCCTCTGGGACCCCACGATTATCTGTTATTGTCGTGGGTACCGCCATTTTCCCTGCCTTGTCTCTTATTGAAATCAATAGACTGTCCTTGTAGTGCACAGATGTAAAGTGTCATCCTCTGCTGTGGCTTATAGAGGGGGAACAAAAAAATGTTGGCCCAAAAGCTACAGCCACGTGCCTTAAAGAGATTGTCCTCTTTCTGAAAACTGATGACCTATCCAGCGGATAGCTCATCAGTATATGATCTGTGCATGTCCGACATCCGGAACCCTCACCGATCCGCAACTCTGGCTGCCTCCTTGCACCGGATGTTTGGAACTAGATGCAGTAGTTGGAGCCGGAAGCAGATGGCTCCGACCACTGCATAGCGGCCATTCAACAGAACTGAAGCTCTGCTCTTATTCACTTGAATAGGAGCAGAGCTGCAATACTGCAGCTTGGTTGCTATTCTTTGACTGGAGCCATCTCCTTCTGGGTCAACATCGTCTGGCGCCCGGAGGCAGCCAGAGTGCCGGATCGGTGCAGGGTCCGGGTGTCGGAAACGCACCGATCATATACTGATGACCTATCCGGAGGATAGGTCATCAGTTTTCAGAGAGTGGACAACCCCTTTAATAAAGCATATGAATAGTGATAAACCAGACGACACCTTTACGATTATGATAGATCATAGAGTGAAAAAAAGCATATGCGAGAAATGTTACAGAGCTGAGAACATTATTTAATACAATTTATTGTTATGTCTTGAATGACGGTGTTATTTATGGTTTTACATAGGAGAGCAGGTAAGCTAACTGTAATATTTAGAATTATATACAGTACAAGTATAGCAATGGTTTAGAGGTATACATGATCATATATTTGCACATTGTATTCAATATCCATATTATTTTTTCCATTAGTTTAATAGCTGTTGCTTCGAGAAGGCATAATCTTTAGCAGAAAAGCCACAACTAAAACAAATTCCCCATTCCTTCCTTGCAGCCCATCAACAAACTACAGACTGCTTTAGGATATTTAGGATATAAAAAACAATATACCGCCATTAACAGAGATCTATGGTTTGTCAAAAGGATCTAGGAGCAACTGCTGGGAATTTATCTCCCATGTTGATACCTTTCAATAACTGGAAATGTTTCCTGCTTGTAACAAGAGCAACACAGCTGATATATAAGCCAAATACTACAGTTATTTAATATATGAGCTTATGTACCTCCAAACCCAAAATTCCCAATTAGCTGCTCTCTGTAGGCATTCTACGGCTGTGCCGACAAAGAGCAGGATTTGCTACCAAGAAGGGAATTGGTGGGAAAAATTGGGTTGATGAACAAGATCTAGAAACTTGAAGACATAGATGGAGAAAATCTTAGATATGGCCTTGATCCTAGCTACTTCACAAATTAGATGTCCATTCTCCCAAAAGTTAACTGACTTCTTGTGTGGCCTCTAAGTCACGATATAGTAGGTACAGGCATTTTCCACTTTTGCCTTTGTCAACCTCACGAAGTTCACTATAACGTAGAATAAATTATTACATTTCTGTAGACCACTTCATGATAGAACCAAAAGCTCAAGACATGTTAAAATTCATAATTTAAAGGACTTGAGGCATGCGTGTAAAAAGTTACAATGGGGCCATGTAGCAAAACTCAGTATAGGACCCAGCTCCACCGCAACATGAAAGGATTATAGTTATTTCCTATATACTCTCTCCCCGGGGTCATCATTCTATTCTTTGGTCTCCCAGATACCTGTATCTATTTTTCCATTCTCGTCTACCATCATCATCATTTATCTCTAACGGTACATCACCTCTAAGTGGCAATGCTTATTTCAGTAGTTCAACCTGTAGTTGCTGGGGCACAAAGCACCTACTGTGCCTATTAGCCTGCTAGTTACAATATGTCCATGCATGAGGGCTCAATATCCAGCTTTTCCAATCTGGCAGACCGAGGAAAGGCATTAGCATTGGGGTTCAAAAGTTTCCAGCTTTGCCTGCGGTCACCAGTAGAGATGAGGCAATCTGTGAAAATTTGCCTTGCTGGCATTGCACCGATGGGTCAATTGCCTGTTATATAACCGTATTTCCACCATATAAGGCACCGGATGACGAAAAAACAGATCCATATTCTAGCATTCAGGCGCCATTGTCTGATAAGAGGGAAATATGGCATGAAATGTATCTGTCGATTTTCATAGCTCTTTAGTAACCAGTTATTTGCGTTCTCTCTAGCTCAGCAGATCAACACACATTTGGGAACACAGCAAATTCCAACACATCTGCCTGGTGCAGCCCAGAAACCTGCCACGATGAAATAAACCTGCCATTAAAATCTTAACCTCACTGGTATTTACAAAATGTATTCTCCTCATGTTTCATCACAGTTATTAATGTCATAACATTTTTATTTTAAACCGCAATAAAACACTTACAATGTGAAAAGGACAAGCTCCAGCAGAGGAAGTAGCGGCATGTATAATGTTTATTTTCTGAGTCATTAATATATAACATTTAATATATGTGTTTCTTGGAGGTCGGGTTGATTAAAATTCATTTTGCATACTTTGCGTGATTAAAGGCAAGGTTATAACCCTTTTTTAAATGTAGTTTCATAATGTTAAAATAAAGCCTTTGTACGCTAGAGGAGCCCTTCAAAATGAAATCTATATTACAATGATTAAGATGTCCTTTATTCCTCCTCATTAGTCAAAGGTTCGCCATGTGGTATCTATACCGTTTTATCATACTGCAGGCGAGGACTGTGTGTGAGACACTTGAATACAGTGGTATTTAGTAAGAGAATTGATGGCTGATAATTTAGGAGTATTTTTTATTTAACCCATTCATATCTTGAGAAATTTAGAGTCTTCGTTTACTAAGAAACATTTTATGGTTATTATTATAGATAGAGTATCTCAACATCTGAATTGCTAAAACACCCTAGAACAAAGGTGTTTTTCTTCTGCTAGCTGATAAACTACATCAATACAAAGGACCATGTGCAAACATTTGTGTAGTAAAGGCATAAAAGAACAGAAGAAAGTTCAGAGATGGGCAACCAACGTAACTAGAGGAAAAGATTGACTTCAGCATCAAGAAAGTGTTGAATACTATGTAGATGTTGTGCTGGAATATGAGAACATGACTGTATTTATTGGGCCCAAAAAGAGCCAACTAATTTATCTGTTTATCCTCTCCCCATGGCATTACACAAGCATGTTCAACTACCAAATTTCTTCTAGTTAGAAATGCAGGCGGCAGTGGAGTCCCCTCAGGACTATCCCTGCCCTATAATCCAACCCTGAACATAATACAGGTACAATCACAGTAATATGTTTAAAGGGTTATTGCCATTGCCCTGTGGATCTTTTGTGGTTTCTGAAATTCCCTATATATTTTTTCCCCTAAATGAAGATCTACACTTTCTGTATATTAAAATCAACTTAAATGCTATGTACCTCTTTGAACTGATTTTTTTTTTTATTGTTCAGTTGCTTCCTAAATTCAAAATTAAGCAACTTTATAAATAGTCTTTATTAAAAATGTCCTACCATTTGGCTGCTGTAGAGTCTGTAACTCCTGTAGACAGCTGGTCTCCTGCATGTTTTAACTAAAACTGTCAGTCCACTGCGCCTGTCGGCTGACCCAGCTTCTCCCCCCTCTCTTCTCTCCCCCCTCTCTACTATTAATGATAGCAGTAAGGAGTTGGAGGCAGGTAAGTGTGTGGAGAGCGGGAAGCTTCCAAGTGTTCTGGGAGGGCAGATCACACAAGTTGTTAGTATCATAGTGTAGATAGGGAGAAGGGCACACAGGCTATAAAGAGATAAGAGAGGGGGAGAGCACTTGAGTCAGCCATCAGGAGCAGTAGACTAACGGATTTGAGTTAGAATTTACAAGAGACCAGCTGTCTACAGGAGTTGCACAGACTCTACAGCAGCCAAATGTTAGAAAGTTCTAATGAAGACTATTTAGAAAGTTGCTTAATTTTGCATTTAGGATGCAAATGAACAAAAAAAAAAAAAAAAAAATATTCACTTCAAAGGTCTATTTTTCTAGGGACTAAAACTCAAATTTACTAGCTTTACTATATGGAATATAAAGTGTTGGTTCACCTAAAACACACACCTATATATTAGGGAAATACATAAGAATCAATTATATTATATGTATTTATTATACAAAACACCCCCTTTACAAGTAGGGAAGTTCTAATAATAGCTGTGCGCAAATCAGATTACCTACTGAATCTTACTTCTTCTCATGGCTTCTTAACAGCCTGGACATGATAATCTGTACCTGCAATTTTCTTATGTGCTTTATTGACCTTTAATCTATTGAATTCAACCAAATCAATTGTAATAATTATTACATAATGCAATTTAAAAGATGAACAAATCTCTTCAAATACGTTTACATTTAAAGGTGTAGCAATCAATTAAATAGGAATTAAACCCTATTTATAGATTTAAATCGCATCCCATACATTTTTTTTTAATGGGGTGATATTTAGAACTATGTGTATGATGTGAGCTATGACATGTATCCAAAGACAAAGCATATCCTATAATATTGAATGGTATTGTTGCCCCCCTCTGGCTTTGGTTGAAATAACAATCAGTGTAATGTAATTTGCTTTATATGGTGTACACAATGAATATTTAGGATAGTACATATCACATGTTCTCCTAAATATATATTTGTATGGATTGAAGATGTTAACGTTAAACTAAAAACATTAAAAATTTTGTAATTCTGGTGTGAAATCAACAATTTGTATTCCTTGCCCTGATTTCAATAATAGGATTTAGGGCCTGTTCACCTCACCGTTGAGTTCCGTTTGGGGTTTCCGTTCATCTATTCCATCAGAGGAACAGATGAACAAAAAGTCGACAGAAACTATAGCGTCCGTTTGCATTACCTTTGATTTCAATGGTAATGCTTCCGTTGCAGTTGGCTTCCGTTTCTTTCCGTTCCATAAAGTTTCTGTTATTTTAATTGAAACAATAGCGTAGTCGACTACGCTATTATTTCTGTGGAAAGAACGGAAACTTTACGGAACGGAAACAAATCGAAACCAACTGCAACGGAAGCATTACCATTGAAATCTATAGTAATACAAATGGAAGCGATAGTGTCGGTTTGGCTTTCCGTTCATCTGTTCCTCTAACAGAATGGATGAACGGAAACCCCAAAGGGAACCAAATGGTTACGTGAACAGGCCCTAAGTGTACCTTAAAGGGGTTTTCCTGAACCAATTAACTAATTTCTATTTCACTGCACATATAAAAATAATGTAATTTGTAATATACGTATGTTTTGATTTCATCTTCTAACACCCGATTCCAGCACCGGTCACATGATGCGTCTCCAGTAGCAAAATCCTTACTTCCGGCGCTAGCCCGTCCATGAACTCCGTGAACTCCATGAGTTCCGTTTTCCGGCTGGCTCAATGTACGGATACGTCATTCCTGACGTCACTGTATACTGAGGGAAGTGGTGGACCGGATACTCCCTTTCTTCTATTTCCAGTCTGCTGCTAGGGAAGAGGAAATGATGCCCCGGGGCTGTGATAGCGCAGGAGTGGGCATGCGTGGTAAGCACTGCTAGTCTCTGAGCATGCGTGGTTTCTACACTAACACTGTTTGCCACGCATGCCCACTCCTGCGCTATCACAGCGCTTGCGCGTCATTTTCTCCATATATGGACAGTGATGTCACGGGATTCAACAGAGTCCTGGAGCAGAGCCTATACGAGCGCTCTGTCCAGGACTCCTTCTCTGGGGAGGCCCCTGAGTCCCGGAGCAGAACCTATACTTGCGCTCTGCCTGGGACTCCAGCACTGGAGAAGCCCCTGACAACACTGTTCATATATGGACAGTGATGTCCGGGGATTCCACAGAGTCCTGGAGCAGAGCCTATACGAGTGCTCTGCCCTGGACTTCGGCTCTGGGGAAACCCCTGGCAACACTGTCCATATATGGACAGTGATGTCAGGGGATTCCACAGAGTCACGGAGTTGAGCCTATACTAGCGGGGAAGGCCCTGACAACACTTTCTATATATGACAGAAATGTCAGGGGATTCCACAGAGTCCCGGAGAAGAGCCTATACTAGCGCTCTGCCCTGGACTTCGGCTCTGGGGAAGCCCCTGACAACACTGTCCATATATGGAGAGTGATGTCAGGGGATTCCACAGAGTCCCGGAGCAGAGCCAATATGAGCACTCTGCCCTTGGTCTCTGGCTCTGGGGAAGGCCCTGACAACACTTTCCATATATGGACAGTGATATCAGGGGATTCCACAGAGTCCTGGAGCAGCGCTTATATTAGCGCTCTGCTCGGGACTCCGGCTCTGGGGCAGCCACTGACAACACTGTCCATATATGGACAGTGATGTCAGGGGATTCCACAGAGTCCCGGAGAAGAGCCTATACTAGATTCTGCCCGGGACTTCGGCTCTGGGGAAGCCCCTGACAACACTGTCCATATATGGGCAGTGATGTCAAGGGATTCCACAGAATCCCAGAGCAGAGCCTATACTAGTGCTCTGCCCGATACTCCGGCTCTGGGGAAGACCCTGACAACACTGTATATATATGGGCAGTGATGTCAGGGGCTTCCGCTGTGTCTCGGAGCAGAATCTATGCTAACGCTCTGCCCGGGACTCCGACACTGGGGAAGACCCTGACAACACTGTCCATATATGGACAGTGATGTCAGGGGATTCCACAGAGTACCGTGCAGAGCCTATACTAGTGCTCTACACGGGACTCCAGCTCTGGGGTCAAATTAAGTTTTTTTTAACCGTTATGTAAGAGAGTGTTGTTTTGGTACAGCACTGATATGCTGCACGTTTATCGTTAGCTCTCATTGATCTAATGAAAACAGTAAAATAGCAATGGGGGATTAGAAAATCTTTATAGCTGGGTTTAGCAGACATGATGAGTCCCTGCTGCCGGCGCATTGCATGCTGGGACACAAGCCATGCATGCCGGGAACTGTATGACCGGAAGAGCAAGACAATGAACACACAGAGGTAAATAAACCTCTCAATGTAAAAAAAGGAGAATAATGGTCAATTCAAAAATAAAAATTTAGAAAACTATATTCAGGGGGCATTAATAGATAAAATGAGAAGCGTTGCAGTGATTAAAAAAAAAAGTATTGGAAAACCCCTTTAAGTTCTGGACAAACTTATTACAAACAATATACACTAGTAGAGTTTTAGAAATATTTTTTTTTTACAGATGATTCACATTGGATATTATACCCACATTTTGCACCAAACAGTAGTGCACTTTGCTAATAAATGTGACAATTTTTTTTATGTTTTAGCTATGTTCCTTTCTCTAGACTATTTTGTTTTTATGTTACTATTTGCGAGGAGTACGTGAGAGGTATTGGGAAATTATTTAACTTGACATGAAAATGCATTGAGGCTATCTGCCAACTGAAATGATTACTGTAATGGCTGCCATTAGACAAAGTGCCGGCAGTGAGCATTGACATGATTACGTCTGTACTAAGGTACCATCAAGGCCCTTCCACATCAGCGTTCCTTTCCACTGAGGGGTTCAGTCTGAGGTTTCAGTCGGGTTACCCCTCAACGGAAAGGCAAACTTAAACCTTAGCTTCCGTTTCCCTCGCCATTGAACTCAATGGTGACATAAAGCTAGCTAATGGTTTCCACTTGTCACCGTTGTGACAGGGTTCCATCATTTTTGACGGAATCAATAGCACAGTCGACTGCACTATTGATTCCGGGAAAACTACGGAACCCTGTCACAACAGTGACAAACGGAAACCTTTAGCAACATTTCCGTCACCATTGAGATCAATGGTGAGGGAAAAGGAAGCTAAGGTTTCAGTTTGCCTTTCCTTTGAGAGGTTAATCCGACGGAAACCTCAGACGGAACCCCTCAACAGAAGGGCAACGCTGATGTGAACACAGCCGAATACAGATGTATTATGGATGATATTGCACCAGTATGTCATCAGTATTTAATTAGATCCATAATACTGATGGTCTGTCTTCCAGGGAGATAATTGAATGACATCAGACAGCCCCTTCAGAAAAACAAATTCAATATGGATTAGAACAAAAGAAAGAGAGGATCCAGCGATGAGTGATATATGTGGGGAAACACAGTTTCCACTTTATTGAAATATAAGCAAAAGAGCTGTAAAGAACACCAGGAGAAATGACAAGGTGGTAGGGATGGCAAGTAAATAAAAGCCTACGCGTTTCAAGCACTGGCTGTGCACTTATTCATGGCTAGCTCGAACTAGCCATGAATAAGAGCACAGCCAGTGCTAGAAACGCATAGGCTTTCATCTACTTGCCATCCCTACCACCTTGTCATTTCTCCTGGTGTTCTTTACAGCTCTTTTGCTTATATTTCAATAAAGTGGAAACTGTGTTTCCCCACATATATCACTCATCGCTGGATCCTCTCTTTCTTTTGTTCTCATTACCTGCCGTGTGCCGTCGCGGAGATCCGGGCGAGATTCGAACGCAGGAGCGTGGAGCTGGTGAGCTGGAGGTTTCCTCCCATCCCCTATGTCCCTGCTACTACTACTTCAATATGGATTACATATGGATCAAATATAGATGCATCCATATTTTAATTACTCGCAATACGGATGAAAGGAGTGCATTCTGTGTTTTATAATATGTGCATATTTTATACGCCTATGTGAATAGCCTCATTAATTAACATTACCTCCGTATTGTTATATATGGACAGTGACTCCTCCTGGAGCGTAATCCCCGGCCAGAGCATTGCCGACGCTCTGGCCGTGTATTCCGCTCCTAGAGAAAGCCCCTGACGTCCATGGCCATATATAGACAGTGACGTCAAGGGCTACTAATAAAGCGGATTTCCCGGCCGGAGCATTGCTGACCCTCTGGATTCTGCTCCTGGAATCAGTGGCGGATCCCCATATGGGCGTTTCGGGCGGTCGCCCGGGGCCCAAGGCTTGCAGGGGGGCCCATAGCTTCCCACACCGCACACAAGTGAAACAAAACTCTCCAGGGCTGCTGCTGCCGGCCGCATTCTAGAGGCGGGGGGAATGTGCAGGGGGAGTCAATTGCGGCCAGGGAACAGGGGCACAGCACATCAGCTGTAGAGAGCAGACTGTCAGAGATTGTGATGGGCAGGTGCTGGAGTCTCCCTGACAGTCTGCTCCTCTGTGCTGCTGTGCACTGTCCCTCCTGTCTAAACCTCCAGCAGCTGCCTGATAACGGCAAAACTGAAACTAGAGGGTGAAGGACCTGTGGTGACGTCACAGTCACATGATTAAGGTCCTGGAGGCTGCCAGAGACAAGCACCGCAGAGGAAGAGACTGGTAAGTGTGTGTGTGTTAGTTAATGTAAGTCTATATAGTGTGTGCTGTGTATATAGTGTGTGCTGTGTATATAGTGTCTATAATGTAAGTCTATGTAGTGTGTGTGTGTGTGTGTGTGTGTGTCATAATGTAAGTCTATATAGTGTGTGCTGTGTATATAGTGTGTGCTGTGTATATAGTGTGTGCTGTGTATATAGTGTCTATAATGTAAGTCTATGTAGTGTGTGTGTGTGTGTGTGTGTGTCATAATGTAAGTCTATATAGTGTGTGCTGTGTATATAGTGTGTGCTGTGTATATAGTGTCTATAATGTAAGTCTATGTAGTGTGTGTGTGTTTATGTGTGTGTGTGTGTGTCATAATGTAAGTCTATATAGTGTGTGCTGTGTATATAGTGTGTGCTGTGTATATAGTGTGTGCTGTGTATATAGTGTGTGCTGTGTCTATAATGTAAGTCTATGTAGTGTGTGTGTGTTTATGTGTGTGTGTGTGTGTGTGTGTGTGTGTGTCATAATGTAAGTCTATATAGTGTGTGCTGTGTATATAGTGTGTGCTGTGTATATAGTGTGTGCTGTGTCTATAATGTAAGTCTATGTAGTGTGTGTGTGTGTGTGTGTCATAATGTAAGTCTATATAGTGTGTGCTGTGTATATAGTGTGTGCTGTGTATATAGTGTCTATAATGTAAGTCTATGTAGTGTGTGTGTGTGTGTCATAATGTAAGTCTATATAGTGTGTGCTGTGTATATAGTGTGTGCTGTGTATATAGTGTGTGCTGTGTCTATAATGTAAGTCTATGTAGTGTGTGTGTGTGTGTGTGTGTCATAATGTAAGTCTATATAGTGTGTGCTGTGTATATAGTGTGTGCTGTGTATATAGTGTGTGCTGTGTATATAGTGTGTGCTGTGTTTATAGTGTCTATAATGTAAGTCTATGTAGTGTGTGTGTGTGTGTGTCATAATGTAAGTCTATATAGTGTGTGCTGTGTATATAGTGTGTGCTGTGTATATAGTGTGTGCTGTGTATATAGTGTGTGCTGTGTCTATAATGTAAGTCTATGTAGTGTGTGTGTGTCATAATGTAAGTCTATATAGTGTGTGCTGTGTATATAGTGTGTGATGTGTATATAGTGTCTATAATGTAAGTCTATGTAGTGTGTGTGTGTTTATGTGTGTCATAATGTAAGTCTATATAGTGTGTGCTGTGTATATAGTGTGTGCTGTGTATATAGTGTGTGCTGTGTATATAGTGTGTGCTGTGTTTATAGTGTCTATAATGTAAGTCTATATAGTGTGTGTGGTTTGAATATATAGTGTGTGGTGTTAGTGTGAATTGTATATAGGGTGTTTAATCTCACATTTTTTGTGTGCAAAATAATTTCCCACCCATAGAGCCCTCTGCAGTAAGTCAGATGCTCAGAACCCCCCCCCCCCCTCTGCAGTATAATCTCCCCCATGGAGCCCTCAGTAGTTATTATACTGCAGGGGGGGTCAGAGCATTTGATTGACTGTTCAGGGTTCTATAGGAGAATAACTCCTTCCCCCCCCAAGAGCCATAAGGGCGGATTTACACGAACGTGTAATTTGTCCGTGCAACGCGCGTGCTTTTCACGCGCCTCGCACGGACCTATGCAAGTATATGGGGCAGTGCAGACTGTCAGTGATTTTTGCGCAGCGTGAGTCTGCTGCGTAAAACTGACGACATGTCCTATATTTCTGCGTTTTTTGCGCATCACGCACCCATTGAAGTCAATGGGTGCGTGAAAATCACGCATGCCACACGGAGGCACCTCCGTGGGACGTGCGTGATTTTCTCAACAGCAGTATAACTATGATTGCAAACAGAAAAGCACCAGGTGCTACAAACATACAAACAGAGTGTCATAATGATGGCGGGTGCGCGAAAGGCACGCAGCCGCGCATCATATGGTGATGACACACGGAGCTGTTGTGCCTTTTGCGCGCGCAAAACGCCGCATTTTTTGTGTGCGCAAAACGCACACGCTCGTGTAAATCCGCCCTAAGTGTCAGACACTTAGACCCTCCCATAGGGCACTCAGCAGTTAGTCAGATGCACTGGGGAGGGGTGTCTGACTGCTTAAAGGGTAACTAACGAAACTTTTAAAAAAAAATTACATGTCATAGTGACATGTCAAATGTTCTAATTGGTGGGGGTCCGGGCACTGAGACCCCACCAATCGCTGAAACAAAGTGGCAGAAGCGCTCAGGTGAGTGAGGAGCCACTTTGTTTCTGATCGTCTTTCCTCTGATAGCCGAGCATGCGGTCTATGGGCACAACAGAAAGTCTATGAGTCCGTACACCGCGACGAGGAAAGACAATCAGAAATTAAGTGGAACAGCGCTCACCCGAGCACTCCTGCTGCTTTGTTTTAGTGATCGGTGGTGGTCTCAATGCTGGGACCCCCATCAATCAAAACTTCTGACATATCACTCTCACTATGACACGCCAAATGTTTTTTAAAAGTTTAGTTACCTCTTGGGGACTGAATTTATTGGTTTGAGTTAATGTATGGGCCTGGGTCTTAATTTGCTTAGGGGTCTGGGGTATAAGACAATTTATGGTGTTTATGTCTGAATTTTTATGTTGCTATAGACGCTGAAAATGGCTACAGAATCAAGGGGAAAAGATTTCTCATCAGGAAACTGCAGTCATCAGGAGAAGTCGCCATAGCGGTCTGTGTCAGATGGAGAAGAAAAGAGAACGACCCATCAGTGAAGACATCACCTGTGAGTCATTGCATTTATCTGTCACCTCTCCTGACATGTCTGTTATCGGAAATCCTTGTATTTCACATAAAGTCTTTGTGTACCCAGGACTAATAGACAAATGCGTGTTAACATTCCCCTTGTCAGGAGGATGTGTCCCCTACACAGTGTGATACTGTCAGCGATGGTTGGAGACTGTCAGTGTGTAGGGACACAGCCCTTTGACAAGGGGAATCGTAGCACTCATTTGTCAATGCTCACACAGAAAGGTGGTGTTTAATATAGACATGACGTGGCAGGGCGGTGGTGGACAAGGGGGCCCAAGCTTGTGGAACAGCCCAGGGCCCATGGTTTACTTAATCCGCCACTGCCTGGAATACTACTTTATATGCTCTGGCCGGGTATTCTGTTCCTAGAGGCAGCTCCTGATGTTCATGGCCATATGTAGACAGTGACATCAAGGGCTTCTCCTGGAGTGGAATCCATGGCCAGAGCGCTGCTGACCCTCTGGCTGGGGATTCCATTTCTGGGAAGTGACATCAGGGGCTCCTCCAGGAGCGGAAACTGCAGCCAGAGAGTTGCCGACGCTCTGACCGGCTATTCCGCTCCTAGAGGGAGCCCCTAATGTCCCTGTCCATATATGAAGAGTGACATCAGGGCAGGGGCATAGCTAAATGCTCATGGGCCCAGGTGCAAAACTTCTTCTTGGGCCCGCCCTCCCAAATTTTTCACATGGCCGACGGCACGCAGATTTCAGCTGCATCGCTGGGTCTAGTAAGTGATCCAATGATGCAGCACTAGCAGCCAGGTGTGTCACTAAGGTCTTAAAATGTAAAGGGCAATAGCTCCAATTCATATGTCCCCCCCAAAAAATTTGTGTGTATGTATATGTGTATATAGGAGACAGCATAACTTTAGCACTACGACCCTATATATGTGGATAGGGTTAGATACAGTGGTTCAGCAGACAGTATCACACATGATAGGCATAAATATAGGGCTCCAGCGCTGGACCCAGGAAAGATAAGTATAATAATTGTTTTGCTTTTGTATATGTCACTAATTGATTTTTTTGTGTTTGTGTATTTTCTACAGTTTTGGTTGTTGGAGTTCTTCAGATTCGAGGACTACTTCGATGACTGCATTTATTTTATTCTCAATAAAATGGTTAATGAGGGTTGTGTGTTAATTTTTTATTTCAATAAATTATTTTTTATATGTCCTTTCATTTTTTAAAACTTTATTACTATTGACATCATCCATTACTAATGGCGGGGCTTAATGTTAGCCGGTGAAGAGGTTAACACTAACTTCGCATTATTATCCCGATACCCACCGCCACCAGGTTTTCTGGGAAGAGCAGGGTGTGATCCAGTACCCGACCATCTGTAGTGATGGTCAGGCACTGGGGCGGCTGCAGGCTAGTATTATTAGGTTAGTAAAGGTCAAAAACAGTGGGCCTTCCCACCGTGGTAATGCTAGCCTGCTGCTGCTATATTGTATCTAGCTGTTTATGAAAAATGGGGGAGACCCCACGTTGTTTTTTCCAATTATTAATTTAATTAATTTATTTTCATAACCAACCAGATATAACACAGCAGCAGTAGGCCAGCATTACCATGGCGGTAGGGCCCACTATTTTTGGGCTTTCCCTGCCTGATAATACCAGCCTGCGGCTGCCCTAGTACCTGACTACCACTACAGATGTGTATAGGTTCAGACAGCACCAGATACATGGAAGGATGGGGCTTTGCACGGATAGGGGCCCAACCCAAATATGAGTATAAAAGAGTATCCGGCAAACCAATTTTGAAACAAAGATATTTTTACTTTATTTTTGTTTTTAATGCCAGTGGCAGAGTTCCACTGGCATTAAAAATAAAATAAAAATACCTTTGTTTCAATATTGGTGTGCCGGATACTCTTTTATATCACTACAGATGGTCGTGTACTGGATCGTACCTGGCTTTTCCCGGCACCCCTAAAACACCTAAAAAAAACATTAGTAAGACATGTGGTAGGCTTAAAAAGAGTGCCCATGTGTGATACTGCCTATTGGACCCTTTATCCAAGCCTACCATATGGTAGGCTTAGATACAGGGTCCAGCAGACAGTAAGGCCCTGTTCACACTGAGTTTTTTTGCAGGCAGAAAAATCTGCCTCAAAATTCCGTTAGAACTGGACAAACCCTTTAAGCCTACCATGTGGTAGTCTTAGATGGTGTGATCCTGTCTGTTGGGCTCCGTATCTAAGCCTAACGTTTGGTAGGGTCCATCAGACAGGATCACACATGGTGTGATCCTGTCTGCTGGGCATTGTATCTAACACCCCCCTTTGTATATAACACTACACCCCCTCCCTGTAGATGGCGGCATTAGGGCTCCCTCTAGGAGTGGAATCCCCAGCCAGGGGCTTCCTCTAAGAGCGGAATACCTGGCAAGAGTAATATGATATTTCATTTTGTTTATATATTTGAAACACTCTAATGGGACTTTAATACTTGTAATTCTCTTTAGGCCAGGATCACACACAAACAATTTTGATGCAGTTTTTAGTGTAATTTTTTAAACTGGCAAAATAGACCTGAACATATAAAAAAGCTTTTCTTATTCAGTCATTTCTTTCAATCACAATTGCACATTTTCCTTTTAGAGTTTCAGAATGCATTACATCTGTTCTTACATATGACATCCCAGCAATGCATTGCTTCATCCGTTTTCTGAAGCATATTTTTATGTGAATTCTGTTTGCTGTATGGTTTCCATTAATAAATTATTTAGAGCCAAACATGTAAGCTAAATATTGATCTATATAAGTGATGTGCTATAGCCTGAAACAATTTCCATGCAAATATATCACAATCTCCAGGTAAAACTTAAAAAATAATTATGTAGTGTAAAAGCAATTACCCAAAAAAAGCAGAAATAGTGGGATAAAAAATGGAAATGCACCTCGGGCTCTGCTTAATGTAAATTAAAACATATGTATAAGCAGATATCTGCACCTCTGGAATGCTTTTCCTTAAGCGCCTAACAACAAAATTGTGCGAATCGCAGCGCCCAGGATGCCCCTGCCATGTTCACATTTTATTCTGATTACTGCAATACTCAGGGTTACTGTATTTCTCGAGAAACTCAATTCCAGGGATTTTTCTTTTGGCAGAATGACGAAATTACATATAGTAATTTTGAATTATTACAACACCCCGAGAAGCCTCGGTACACATGGAGAAATGTGTTGTGAAACTGAACTATTTATTTAACATTTGAGAGCCAGCAGGTCAGCCATTTTTATACTTTTTATTTATGAATGTAGCTGAAGACGGGAAGTCTAGGTGGCAGGCTCAGAAGAAGAAGAAGTTTCCTTATGTTTTATTTGTATTCAGTCTTACAAATGGCCATTAGTTCTGTTAAAAAAAAGTATTTTGACAATATTTGGACTGTTAGCTCTTATGGACAGAGATCTCTCCTATAGTATTTTAAGTCTTTATTGTATCTTAAGGCTTCATTATAAATGGAAGCCATGACGCTAGTGTGAACAGAAACTTTTTTAAAGATGTTCTCTCAAAAAATGCTCTGTTCACACAAGCGTCAATGCTTCAATTTATAACGACGCCATTACTGCTATGATGGATCCTTTCTTTGACAAATCCAAATGGACCTATCAGGTTTCCAGTATTTTTGACAGAACTCTTACTTACCACTTTAACAAAGTCAATGGGGTCTGTTAGGGTTCACCGGTATCCTTTTGAAATCCCTGATGCTAAAGTCTTAGACATTGACATTTTGTATTTTATAACCCTTGTGTTGTAACACAATTTAAAGACTACACCACTAGAGGGAGCTAAAGAGCTAACAGCATACTGTTTATATGTTTAACTCAATAATTAAATAGTATGCAGAATGCTACCTAACTACAACTAGTGAAGGCTGAACCTAAAAATAACATGGTGTGGCATTTGCTTTCAAGACTAGCTCTGAGGCAATATACATACACTATTAGAGAATTAATAACATAAACCATAATGCGGCCTGGACCTTCCACCTCCCAAACGGAGATGCGGAGATGTGACTATATATGTATATTCAAACAGAGAAAGCAGCAGCACTCAATCTCAATAAGAGAGAGCTTACATATGTGAACGGGTGCCAGCAAGCAGTCCAGATCCTAGGACTGTATCAATATTCAGGAGAAATAAATCTTGCAGCACTCCAACAGGATGAAAAAAAACCAAACTGTGATTTATTCAAGCCAACATACAGAGGTGCGACGTTTCAGTCCAACATTAGGACTTTTTTCAAGCATAATGGTGTGTACAACAGTCATGGTTTATATAGTGTGTATCAAATACAAGCAATCAAGCTCATTACAATAGTATCATAAATACAAACTTCATTTAGTTACGTGTAAAACAAAAGTTACGGTATCAAAAATTAAAACATTGATACAGAAAGTGACAAGTGACATATTAAAAACATCTAAAAACGTCTATATAATAGAACGACTTAATATAGACCTAATTACAATTTAATCAAGTATTCAACAAGATGTGTATCAAATTACGGCTGTCAGACCACTGACCTATCAAAAGACTGATATTTAATTTATGCAAAATGCTCGTATGTGTTTGACTCAAGTCCTCCCTATCAGGCATTTATTGTTAGCAGGTGCGCATGCGTCAGGCTGACAGCACGAGGAAGAGACGTCTATAGTAAGTTGCCTGGTTACAGGTAATCAACAAACTCCTGATGCCATTATGCACACATTCGACTAGCGAGAACCGGAAAGAAGTTCTGGAAAATGTTGCCGAGTGACAGGTAATCAATATTATTGTAAATAGCTTATCATCAAGCAAAATTTTTCACAAATACATATAGACACAAAATAAATCGAACCACGGAATGACAGAATTTATAAATATTCAGAACATATATATGTCCAAAGATGTCCAGGATCAGTATCAAGAGAAGGTAAAGAACCTATATATACAAATGTATATGTATGAGAGGGAAGCAGCAACAAAAACGAATTGCAGAAAAATCAATCCATTCATAAGAATTTAATAGAAATTCTATATAATAGATGCCAGTAATAAGGTATATTAAACTGCGGATAAAGGATTCACACGAAAGGGGAAGGATCAGGGTCACAGTTATGTGCTCCATGAAAACCTACACCAAGGTTAGTAGAGCGACAGTATCACACTCCCGTGTGCCAAGTCGAACCACAATAACCAGAAATCATGTATATATATATATATATATATATATATATATATATGTGTGTGTATGTGTATATATATATATATGTGTGTATGTGTATATATATATATATATATATATATATATATATATATATGTGTGTATGTGTATATATATATATATATATATATATATATATATATATGTGTGAAAGAATTCTGCCCACTGGCAGTGAGGAAAGTAGGCAGCTCAGGCAACATCCATATTATTATTATCATTATTATAATTATTGTTATTACTACTACTACTAATATTATTATTATGTTCTGCAGTTTAAGAAATAAATTATTTAGATATTGTCAACATTCATATATTTATGGCTTCTGTAATCATTACCTCATTCTCAATAAGATATGAACATAAACAGCTTGCTGACTTTTTTTGATGGTGGAAAATGGTTACATTGCCATGGTTGTATAACAATTGTCTATGTGTTAACAGATGAAAAGCAATCGCTAACTGACATAGTTAATGTTTTGTGTTCTTTCATCAGTAATACGTCGGTACATTTGAATTATTTCTTGATCTTTCAGATTAACAGAAGAGGAATTATTAAAATTGTTCATCATTTCAGGAAAATTACATATAGTACCATAAACATTAATATAAAAATAAAACTACAGTATGTTTACATGTTCTATCCAGAGATGGGTTTTGATGAGAAATTAGATTTGATCTAATACTGTAACTAGCAAGTTATAAGCATAATCATAAGATTGCTAGTAGCATCCAGTATAGGCAACACCACAACCTCGCAAAAAAATTAAAAGAAAAGCTGGATGGGTCATGTGTTGGCTGTCCTTAGCGGGATGACATGGCAGTAATATTTATAGTTGTTCCGATATTCTTCCTAGAGTCACATCACACCAGTCAGGCTGCTGTTTCTATCTAGTGAAATTAACCTTTATGTTCCATTATTCATTGTATGAATTATATAGCCATCAGCGATCTTAATTTTATTCTCAAGTGCTTTCCGGATAATTTATGCATGGCACAGAGACGTGAGTAGTTCAACCAAGTGGACAGGTAAAATAACTGGTGGATACTATTTGCCGTGTTTAGTACATTTTTTAAATAACAGCAAATATTAACATATCTATAAATCTGCTGATTACATCTCGCTAATATTAATATAAACTGATAGGATAAATTTTTATCGGTTCTGTTTGTGCATCAGGAACGTTCTGTTCCAGTTTAGGAGTTAGGGACTCGCAAGTCTGGGGATCCTTGTCGTGGATTGCGAGCTTGCGTCCTTTTGGCCAAAATGATTACCAATACCCCAGGTATTTTTCATTATTATGTATATTCGCTTCTCTTGGACACAGCCGGGTCTTTGATGCTGGGAGAGCATGGTGTGTTGTTGTTTGGCATAGCAAGCAGGGTAGCCCGCTCTATGAATTATCAAGGCGTCACAAATAGGCTTCTACCTGGCTATACACGTTGTGCCTCATGACGTACACACTATCCCTCCATGTTTCACTCACTTGCACCCCATTATCCATTTATTTCTATTGAGGCACTTCATTTATTACTGCCCCCTATATTTCACTTATAGTATTACACTTGCACACACACTATTCATTTATTATTTCTTACTACACATCCCATGCACCACACACCACTCCCCTCAAGACTAGTGGGAGTGGCTATTATTATTTAAAGCACCTGCTTGCCCTTTCATCAGCATTTCTGGCCTGGCTGTGTCCATTTGTAAGTATGGCCTTTTTCGGTGTTTTTGTTATGTCCCTGTGTTTTTATCGGTTCTGTTTGTGCATCAGGAACGTTCTGTTCCAGTTTAGGAGTTAGGGACTCGCAAGTCTGGGGATCCTTGTCGTGGATTGCGAGCTTGCGTCCTTTTGGCCAAAATGATTACCAATACCCCAGGTATTTTTCATTATTATGTATATTCGCTTCTCTTGGACACAGCCGGGTCTTTGATGCTGGGAGAGCATGGTGTGTTGTTGTTTGGCATAGCAAGCAGGGTAGCCCGCTCTATGAATTATCAAGGCGTCACAAATAGGCTTCTACCTGGCTATACACGTTGTGCCTCATGACGTACACACTATCCCTCCATGTTTCACTCACTTGCACCCCATTATCCATTTATTTCTATTGAGGCACTTCATTTATTACTGCCCCCTATATTTCACTTATAGTATTACACTTGCACACACACTATTCATTTATTATTTCTTACTACACATCCCATGCACCACACACCACTCCCCTCAAAACTAGTGGGAGTGGCTATTATTATTTAAAGCACCTGCTCGCCCTTTCATCAGCATTTCTGGCCTGGCTGTGTCCATTTGTAAGTATGGCCTTTTTCGGTGTTTTTGTATATGTCCCTGTGTTTTTATCGGTTCTGTTTGTGCATCAGGAACGTTCTGTTCCAGTTTAGGAGTTAGGGACTCGCAAGTCTGGGGATCCTTGTCGTGGATTGCGAGCTTGCGTCCTTTTGGCCAAAATGATTACCAATACCCCAGGTATTTTTCATTATTATGTATATTCGCTTCTCTTGGACACAGCCGGGTCTTTGATGCTGGGAGAGCATGGTGTGTTGTTGTTTGGCATAGCAAGCAGGGTAGCCCGCTCTATGAATTATCAAGGCGTCACAAATAGGCTTCTACCTGGCTATACACGTTGTGCCTCATGACGTACACACTATCCCTCCATGTTTCACTCACTTGCACCCCATTATCCATTTATTTCTATTGAGGCACTTCATTTATTACTGCCCCCTATATTTCACTTATAGTATTACACTTGCACACACACTATTCATTTATTATTTCTTACTACACATCCCATGCACCACACACCACTCCCCTCAAGACTAGTGGGAGTGGCTATTATTATTTAAAGCACCTGCTCGCCCTTTCATCAGCATTTCTGGCCTGGCTGTGTCCATTTGTAAGTATGGCCTTTTTCGGTGTTTTTGTATATGTCCCTGTGTTTTTATCGGTTCTGATAGGATAAATGTTTACACATGAAATGGTTTTGTTGTATTATTTAATTACTAAATTAGGTCACGGTGCCTCATGTATCAAAAGTCACTCAAAGAAAAAGAAGTGGCAAGTCTATCTTCCATTTACTAAAATGTACTGGCAGAATGAAACATAGACCCGATCAGATGGATTACTTATTACTTATTTGTTATTTTATATGGTCAACATTACAAGTCATTCCATATGGAAAATTCATGGAATTATTGTATTCTTATGGTTGTGGCACTTCAAGATGCCCAGCATTTATTGCCCTTCCCGTCTGGTTTGCTATTGATTTGACTACAGGTAGCAATATACACAGAAGTGACAAGATGTGCTACCTGCTATAAGGATACAATGACTCTTAATTCTTCAGATTGTTTTAGGTCTCTACCATTTAGGTACCAGGGAGCACGAGAAGAAATAATGAAGTTTCAACAATGAATGCAAGAATGAAAAATGCAGATACAAGAGAGATCTATATGTATAGAAACTCCTCAACATTGAAATTGCAACACCAAGAAGGAAAAGTTTTGGAATTGTGTAAATCACAGGATTGATAGACATGTTAATGATATGCAAATGATAATAAAAATGTAAACAAAATATTCCAAACATCTTCGTCTATTCATTATCCCACGCGCAGAAATACACACACTTACACACCTTGGCATGCTATCAATGAGGTTATAAATGGCTGTCTGACAAATGTTATGCCACACATGGGAATGCAAATCATCAAGAATGGCTGCTGGCAGCTCCCTTTTAAATTGCCAACCAATAACGTCCCAGATGTGCTCGATGGGAGACAAGTACGGAGACGCTGCAAGTCATGGTAGCATGTTTAGGCCACATGGGCTGCTCACAGTAGCACGAGCAACATGCGGCTTGGCGTTGTCCTGCTGAAAAACAGGTTCTGGGACACTTTGGAGAAATCGCCGTACCACTGGTTCCATGACCAAATCATTGTAACGCTGAGCTGTTACTGTACCTGAAGGGAAGACTAGAGGGGTCTGGCTACTATACATTATGCCACCCCACACCATAATCCCGATAGTAGGACCGGTATGATGTTCCCTGTGAACACCTCTTCATAGTCACATGGTCTCCAGATCAATCTCTGGCTATCATTGCGTTCAAGACAAAAGCAGGACTCATCACTGAAGATGATAGACCTCCATTCCATCCTCCATTGCCGTCTCGCTGTGCACCATGATAGCCTTTGAGAACGGTGGCGGGTGGTCATTGAAACACCTGTAGCTGGATGTCTGGCTAGTTGCCCAAGGTCATGCAAACGCCTTCTGATTGTTTGTGTCGACACTAGTTGTGGCCCTAGGCTTGGGATGTGACATCCAATTTCACTTTCAGTACAGAATGGATCACTACGCACCTTTCTTCCAATCAGACAATCCGTCCGTGCAGAGGTTCGCCGCCGCGCACCTCTTGCTGTCATTCCTGTTGTTCTCCCAACCTCCAGGACACGCAACGTTGAACAGTGCTGTTATCTCGGCCTAGGAACGTAGCGATCTGCCGGAGTGATAAACCAGGGTCACTCTGTTCAAAAATTCTGTCTTTCTCAGTTTGTGACAAGTGGCAATAAGTGGCACGTCGACGAACAGGAGGCATCACACAATCATCTCACACCACTTGATCCAATTTTTAAGGTTTCATGTGGCTAAAAACTTTGCTTTCAATCTGGCTTTTATGCCTCCCACATGCCACAGATTGGAGGTAGGTGCTGGAAAATGTGATCATTTGCAGATCTTAGTAACACCTTTTACTTCCTCGAGAGGTGAGTAAGGGGGTAAACGCTCCACAGAGTCATGCTTTAACATGCGTTTCAGTCTAATTATTAGGGTCAGATCACACAGTCTTTTGGCGCTGATATTGATGCAGAAGCCGCGTCGGAATTAGCTATAAAAAAACAGCCCAAATCGCCCCCAATTGATTTGAATTGGAGGCAGAGGCATTTTTTTCCCGAGCAGCTTCAGCCGCTTGCAGAACAAAAAGGGGGCATGCTCTTTCTTCGAGAAGTTTCCACCTCTAACCACCTATTGAAATCAATGGGAGGCAGAAAAAAGCTGTGGCGATTCTTTTGAGCGTTTTTTTCCCCGTGGTTTTTGCCCGCGGTTTTTGCCTTAGCTTGAACGGCTTAAAAGAATATGGGCAAAAAACATAAGCAAAAAACGCCAAAAAAAGCTGCAAAAAATGCTGGCATATCAAAAATCTACATAAAAATTCCTGCCTGCAAAAAACTCTGTGTGAACTAGGCCGTATAGTTACAATGGTTTAATAGGGCTTAAACCAGGGCCTTTATCTGGCTTTTAAGGTGATGATGGTGCTTCGTTGCAACTATCATAGAGAATACTGTTTTGTATAGATGAGCCATTTCAAGGCCTCTCACTGTGGGGGAAAGCAGTCAAGGACAACCCCACATAAGTACCCTTTAAAGACAAATGACCCTAGTTTGTGTAAAAGCTCAGGATTAAATTTTTGTTTCCAAAATACACTTAAATTAAATGAAAACCCTTTTACCCTATGACTATTATCGACCCTTTTATAATAGACAATAATACTCTCATAGTCATCAAGTGCTGGATTGCTTTGTGGAATAAAACTAGTATATGATAGAAATTGGACAGCTCCAATCTACAAACAAGTGATATTTATGTGTTTTATTAAACATGCCAAAAATGATATTACTTCAATAAACCACATGCATGAAATATCTAATAAGTTATCAGAAGGGTTGGTCAATATGGTTATGAAAGTTTAGGCTGGGTTCACACGAGCACATTAACGTCCGTAATGGACGGACGTATTTCGGCCGGAAGTCCCGGACCGAACTCAGTGAAGGGAGCCGGGCTCCTAGCATCATAGTTATGTACGATGCTAGGAGTCCCTGCCTCTCTGCAGGACAACTGTCCCGTACTGTAATAATGTTTTCAGTATGGGACAGTAGTTCCACGGAGAGGCAGGGACTCCTAGCATCGTACATAACTATGATGCTAGGAGCCGGCTCCCTGCACTGAGTTCGGTCCGGGACTTCCGGCCGAAATACGTCCGTCCATTACGGACGTTAATGTGCTCGTGTGAACCCAGCCTTACTCAAAAGAACAGTCAAAATAACATTGAAATGCATTCCAGAAAGTAGAATATAGAGAGTTTTGTTTAGACAATGAAAGTAAGTGTGAGTGGCTGTTATGGTTTAGTGCAAATGTTGGCCCTGAAAGCAATAAAGTAATTGAGCTGTTCTGTGATGTATATAATTCACAAATACTCTACATTCTGTTAGGCAGAAGCTGTGAATTGGCCCAATTTTTAGCATTTTGCTCTTGGGCCCAGTGGTACATTAACCATTAGTTATGCTACTGAATTGGTAAGTGTTCTGTCTGAAAATAATTGTATTTCTCTGAGAATACAAATGTCAGCCCAAGCCTGAAAAAAAAAATGCTACTTCCACAGATAAACCATTTTGTGATTTATTATTCCCATTTTTATTTTGAGTATTTATTTTTCAACTTTGATAAAAAAAAAACAAGCCCGAGGAAAGTGTTCAAGAAAAAGAATGAATAAACGTTACATATCCTTGTGCTGGTATTTTAATGCACCTGTTAGCAAAGTATATACAGTAATTGGGTTATGTTGAAGTTGTCCTTAACACTATCTTTGCCAGTGTTCTGTTATGAAAACCTATTTCATTTCCAGATGAATTGATTTCATTTTGACATAACATAGTTCCGAGCTACCATAAAACTGACATGTAAATTTTGCAAGCACAGTTTATTATGTATCTTCTTAAATGTAACACATTTGTTTGCAAAAAATATCAGCTTACATTACACATTTATAAGAAAAGTAATTGTTAGGTAACATTAAAATAGTTACTTTTTAAACCACAGCAGTTATGTCATCAAAGACCAACAATTTTCTACATTCTTGAAATTTAGATGGTTGACAAATTTTGTACTTTAAACCTAACTTTGTAGAGTTTTGGAAAAACTGTTTGCATATAACAACTTTTATAGTACACTTGTCTAGATTTCAAGCTTAATCTTTAATTTTAGGATTAATTATATACATTCCCTGACAAAAAGTTGGCAGATGCAGAATCAATAAGTAGCCTGCAAAATCCATTGTTTATCTAGCCTCAGTAATTTGACCTCTGTAACGTCTGCGGATGCTGACCATGAACTGTTCTCATCATGCCAACGCCCTTCTCTTCAGAGATGCCAGCACATTCGGCCGTTCTGTCCCGCATTGAACACAGTGACCACTAGGGTGCGAGCACGAGTTCAGTCCAGCCTTAAAGAGCTGTTTGCTCCCAGATCACCCTGGACTATAAGAAGGGCCCTGCCCCTTCCTTCATTGCCTGAGCGTTGTTTGTACCTACCCTTGTCAGTCTCTGCAAATGGTCCCTTGAGTGTTCTCAAGTTCCTAGTGTTCCTGTTCCCACTAACATGTATCCTGTATCCCGTGCTTCCGTGTTCCTGTGCTGTACAGAGTTGGAGTCGTGTTGTGTCGACTATTACACCCGCTGTGTTTCACCGCACCTGTTGTCTGCCTGCTGCCAGAGTTTCATCCGAGTCTAAACCCTCGCTACTGTCTGAATTGCCACAGGTACTTTTATCCGAACTATAGATATTGACCTTGTACTCTGTTTTGCCACCTGCTATACCGCTACGGCAGTACGGCACAGTGGGTCCACAGATCGTGACAACATCTACGTTTGAAAACTTTTCTGATATTTGGGTGATCATTTTACCATCTATGACCTTGCTTTAAAAGGGGTATCCACCATAAAAGCATGTATAAGATCTACATGTCAAAAGATGCTTTTGGTGAGTTCCAAGAACCCACACCCCATTTAATCCTAAATAAAAAATATACACAGGAGTTGGAAAAGGTGCCCAAACCCAATTCAACCATAAATTCAACTACAAAACTATGGATATCAATAGAGTATTGGTGAAAGAATTGTGGCAGAGATTACCTTACCAGAAATGGTTCGCTAGGTATCATTGGAAATCAGAACCAAGAGACCTGTGACAATGGCATGTTTTGACATTTCCCTGTGACATATTAGTGTATGCCTTTAATATGAAATTTCTCTTAAACCAAGAATAAATTTCATCCAAACAAGGCCGACTTCATATATATGTGTACCACTGTCTACCAATGTAGAGCAGGTTCACCTAGATTGCAATGGATCTCATCAAGACCAGTGGCCTGAGAATCTTCCCAGGTTTGCCCGGTACCAAAACTGGCCCTACATCCTATGAGATGAAATGCCAGGATTAATTACAAGATCGTATATGCACTTTAAGTAATTTGCCATCCCAGAAGTAGTAGGAATGTTCATTTCATTTCCATCCAATTGCTTTCCAATCTCAAAATGAAAATGAATGATGATTAGTGATGATCCTTCTCCTGGAACCATCAACATTCTTCTAATAGTCTTAATGGTGCTCTCCAAAGCTCTGGAAACTATTCAGTTCTGGAACAGCTCATGCTTTTTCAAGAAGTCTAAATGCAATTCTGTACAAACCACTAAAAATATAGTTGTATAGAATAATGAGTTTCAGTCTCATAGCCATAATGGCTACTAACGCTACGCATCCATTTTTATTTTATTATTTGTTTTATTTATTTTTAAAGTCTTAGACATGCAGTACAGTAAAATTATTTTCAAGGGTATCTGCTCCCAGGTGGTTGCCTGTGTTTTTCTGAAGTGGTGTAATTGAAAAGCACAATGTGATTCAGATAAGATGAAAAGAACTATATAAATGCAAATCATTATTAATTATTGTGTTCATGATAACTCTCAAATCTCAATCACTTTGGTGCATAAGTTGACAATCTGTGAAGCAATGCTAAAGCTGAAATTCCTAAATAAAATATATTCAGTTTTAATATGATTTAATTATTCCCTCTTAGAGTTCTTTGATAGGGTTTGCTGTCTTTGTAGTGTCTTACATTGTACATATTACATTTTACTCTACTAAGTTAATCAAAATGATTTGTTTACAAAGGTTTTGATGTTTTCTTGATCTATAGGATAAAAAACACTAACACGTGCCATGAGTCCAGATGATTACTGTGTGTTGATTTAGACTTGTAGATTTAAGCTGATTTGTATTCATCAATTATGTAATGTGCTTATTTGCATTCGCCAAAAATTGGTGTTTTCACAACTTTGCAAAACATGATTATTTATTAGCCTATTGATAAGTTCTAATTTGCATTTTAAGCAGGCTAGTTATTATAGTCCTCAGCTTCCTTTACAATTCTGCCGACATCGGAGCTAAAAAATCTCAACCTCCTTTGTTTCTTCAGTGTCTATACAGATCTTACACTTGTGATTTACTTTCTTGTGACTCGTAAACATTGCACCAGGCATTGTACAGTAATCTGATGTACGAAAACCTTACTCTTCACCAATTGCGCAACTAACATGTTAGGAGTGTGCCTGCCAACAAAATTATTCACTGCTTCCAATGAGAAGCAGCAGAATTGTGAATGCAGCTCTGGACTATAATACAGGCCCTAGAGTATCTAAAGCATGTCTACTATCCATGATCAAAAAAACATCTGCCAGACCTTGCTCTGTGCCAGTACAATCGTTTTCTGATTTGTCACTTGGAAAAGCTGAATAAGTTGTAATACTTAATATGCTTCTCACCTACTTTGTCCAAAAATATCAGGTTTTTGTATAATCATCACAAAGGTGCATTTTAGAAAGAACTAATCAATATTAGATAAACTGCATTCAGTCCGAATGTCCCAAAAGTTTCGGATTAGGCAAAATCCAAAACTTTTGGCGTTTACAGCACACAAATTTGTGAGTGCCGGCCATTTTACACATTATAAAAAGGAAAGCCTCCTGAGATTACATTGTTTTATCCCAATTGACCGCTACAGCCAACCTCAGACTGCATCGGTCACATAGGACAACATTTTGCCATGTCTGGAGGCTGGCAGGGACGCATTGCTACAGAAGACCAGGGGAAGTGAATATGGTATTATTTTAGTTTAGTGGTGGAATTACAAGTGCCCCGATTGCCCTAAAAAGTTGTGTCCGACGCTGATGTCTTCTAGGACTGTGTCTAACTTGGATGCAGTTCTAGAAGACATCAGGGAGTTAGACAAGAAAATTGGGGCACTTGCAATTTGCCGCATATTTATTCGGACCAAATCGGATGACCGATTCTATAGAATTGGCGCTAAAAGGAATTTCTGGAAATTTGCTTATCTCCAGTGCTTTTACATAATGCTTTGACAATGCAAACATTTCCGCAAATTTTGATAATCGCTTAGGATCATCTCAACGTGTAAATACTCGAAAGCGATAAATTTTGATCCACAAGTGCAAAAAAAATTAGATTGTAGAATCTGCAAATCGCTCTGTGTAATTGAAATCACTAGATGGTCTTTTAATTAAACCCGCCATCTAGATTCTGGTGCATCACCTTTGTACCGACTACGATTCAAATTTCATCGTAATTTCAAAGAATTGCCGCATATTAACACGTGTCGTCTGATTTTTTTTTCTAGACCAGTAGTGAATAGTTGCTTAAACGACAAATCTCCAAAATATATGCATTATAGAATTGTTTAAAAAAGACTACGTTACATAATGATCGCATTAGTAGCACTTGGTTAAAATGTAAACAATGTTCACTACATCATAAGGGATATCCTTAGAAATTCAGAAATGTCATGTGTGATATTTCTCTATTTTCATGAAAGTTTTTAGGAAAGGTATAAGTTGTGTATAACTTTTATGAGATGCCGATGCTATGATAACTTAATAGCTGGGCATAAGAAATTGGTCAAAGGGCAAATGTCTCACCCTCTATTGTTGTTGGTGACATCATTTATGCCAGCATAAGGTTTTTCAACTGCTGTATTTTAGAGGTGCAATTGTAAACCCATCTACTTCAGTGTTGTAGGTTGTAATGATTTGTATAACAAGGCTTTCAAGTGTAGTTTTTGTTGCATTATCGTTAAAACTCTTTTGTATTGCCGTGTGGTCATCTCACTTAATGCACTGATGGTATAACAATCTGTGGGAAAGTGTTGTGCCCATTCGTCCCCATTGGCTTTTCCAGAGGTCCGGTAAGAGGTCGACTGAAAAAAGCCAAACAGAACTGAGGGGAGCAGAAGAAGCACATTGCCTTTCCTAGAGCCGCTGCCACCTCATTCTAGCAAATTTAGGTAGTCACAGTTGTCGGACCTCCACAATCAGCCATTGATGGCATATGAAAGCAATATAACATCAAAGTCTTAAGTGAGATAACCCTTTTAATTTAATCTGTTATGCAATTAGCACTATTGCTTTGGAGCACTGGGGTCCTTGGTTCAAACCCAACCAATTATATCATGTGCTTGGAGTTTTTATGTTTTACCTGCGTTTGTGTAAGATTATTCCGGGTACTCAAGTTTCCACCCACAACCCAAAAGCATACAAATTGGAAAATTGGATTGTGAGCCCCACTGGGGACAGTGGGTGAGGACAACCTCTGGACAAGGCTGCAGAATATGTTGGCACTATATACTGTAAGTAGCAGAAATAAATACTATGCATAGTGTATATGTGATAGATTTCATGATACGAGCAATAAAGAATGTGTGTACAAATTATAAGCGTGTAAAAAGGCTAATGTGGGATGTAACATATAAAATATAGGGAAATTATTTTTAGAATTTTCGAATGAATTATATATGTTGGTAATGAGCTATGAATTCATAAAGTAAATGATGTAATGAGATCCTTATTTTCTAATATCTGGATAATTATATATGTTACAATTAGTTCCAACCAATTGTTTATTATTATTCCAATGTTACCTTATTACTCTGAAAAGAAATACTCTTTATGGCAGTGCACAAAGAAAACATATCTCCCGAATCCATGTTCATTTTCTTTTAGTATCATTGTTTGAATTACATTATACGGTAGATTTAATAAGCACAACTACTCACCGTATTTATTTTGTAATATAATGACCAACAATAAACACGCTAATTTCACTAATTTCAATTTACTTAGAAGAATAGCCTAATATGCAAATTGAAGGTAGATTGTTAGTTTTCTTTAATTGCTTTAACAAAAGAATGATATAGTTGTTATAAATTTAAAGCGTCTTAAGAAATCCAAATCCCATTTAGAACACCAAATTTAGAAAATTAAAGGCAATTTGTGTAATTGGTTATTATCTTTAATGCAATATTTTACGGCCTCAATTCATAAAATGTAAATGATGATGTGTTTTTAGTTAGGTTCCAGGATTATCCATACTGTAACACAGTCTGATATACATATTCGTTAGTGAATACATATATTTACAAGGACACTGGCAGATTAAAGAAGCATCCCCATGGAGGTCCAGTGAAGGATATAAACATACTTCTAATAATGCAGTCTGCGACAGATCAGCTACGGACCCGTATAATGTTTGCAAATTTTTTTTATGGATTATAACCCTTCCTTGACAGTCTTAATCTCATGATTCCTGTTGATGGATAGAGACACTCAATGTGTCTCTTCACAGAAAAAGAATGTGATTTGACATTATGGCTGCAAATCACTGGTCTGAAGAATGAAAAAATGTTTTTATAATAATTTACGTGCCTTCAAATTAATGATGGGATTGTTAATCTGCAATATAAGTGATGTGCAAACACCTAAAATGCATAAAAATAACAACATAATATAGGTAGACACCTAGAAAGATATAGATAGATAGATAGATAGATAGATAGATAGATAGATAGATAGATAGATAGATAGATAGATAGATAGATAGATAGATAGATAGATAGATAGATAGATAGATAGATAGATAGATAGATAGATAGATATTACATACATCTGAGTAGGTTAAGATGGCTACATATATTCAACACAAGTAATGTCGAGTTATATGTAAATATAGCTTAAAGGGCTTATGCCACGAAAAAACTTTTATACCCTATCCACAGGATGGGTGATAAATATATGATCACTCGGGGCCCCACCGCTGGGACCCCCCAATCACTAGAACAGGGTCCTGAGCTCTCCATTCCTCCTCACTGCATGACCACGATGAGGAGTTTGAATAGAGCATAGTCACGCAGGCGCCCTGTCACTCTATTCAATATCTATTTGGCTGATAGAAACAGCCAAGCGCTGTACTCGCTCTACTTTTCTATCAGCTCCATAGAGATTGAATCGAATGACAGGGCGCATGCGTGACCACCGCTCCATTCAAACTCCTCCTCATTGTGGTCGTGGAGTAAAGGAATAGGGGCTCGGGACCCATGTTCTAGTGATCAATTAGGGGTCCTAATGGTGTGGCCCCCCCACTATGATACATTTATAATCTATCCTGTGGATAATCCTCACAATGCCTTGCAGGCAGCTTTTCCGAAATGCACTTCAATTATCCCTCCCTTTACCCAAATAAGTTGTAGTCACTTTTACTTTACTAATGCTGGCTTGGCGATAAGAGCTTGAAAGGGGTTAGATACATTCTTAGAACACATCAGAGGGTCAGACATGGGTTTTCAGGGCAATGGGCACACTTTGGATTTTCATATTTATTTGGACCGAATCGGAAGGGAAATTTTGGGAATTGCTGATTTCTAGAGATAAATGTTTTGTGGGACAACCCCTATAAAAGGAATTCCAGTTTCAGCATATACATGTTCTTCATTGTATAATAAAAAGTTTGACAATTTCCAAATATGCTTTCAGTATCAGTTTCTCAAATTTTTCAATCAGAGCCTTCATTGTTCAATTCTACTGGATGGAATTCTGTCCTGGTCATGTGATGGACACAGGTGCAGGACTGATCACAGTTACACTAATACATGTGTATCAGAGCTCTCTATTGTAAAGATCCATTCATCTTAGGGTCAGTTCACATGGCGGAATTTGCGTGCCGGATCCCGCCGCATAACCTGCCGCAGAGTTATTCCTCCTCTTATTGACTTCAACGGAAGGTTCAGGTGGAATCCGCCTAAAGGTCAGGGAGGACGCTTCGTTTTCCTGCTAGCGGAATAATACAGCTAGTGGGAAAAAGAAGCGTCCGACTTCCATTAAAATGAATGGGAGGCGGAGTTTTGCTGCGGAATTTGTGAACAGTTTATTAAGCTCCTGGGCCCCAATGAAAAACTATGACAAGGGCCCGCATGCACCATCTGCCATTTATAATACAGGAGTCTTTTTATGTGGCAAAATAAATATATTTACTATACTTATAAATCTGAGGTTCTTAACTCTTAGATTGATCAAATTGTTCGAGGCCACCTGCCACTATAAGGGGACCTCATACAGGGGCAACCTACATGTTATACCATATACAATTTGATCAAACTAAGCGCTAAGAACCTTGCATTTTTAAGTATAGTAAATACAATATAACAGTAAACCAATTTAAAATATTAAAGAAAATAAAAAAATGTGAAGGTATATACACATATATATATACATATATATATATATATATATATATATATATATATATATATATTTATTTATATATCTTTGCACCCGCAGTGTGCATATGCATTCTTTTGTATTTGATTGCTTTGCATTGTAGTCACAGAAGATTAGCGCTTGCACATTTATTAAATTTTTCAGGCGATGCTGACTAAGGCCCTATCCACACGACAGTATTTTTCATCAGTAATTACGGACCCATTCATTTCTATTAGCCACAGACACCTTTCAGTATTTTTACTGATGGGTGGCCGTGCTGAAAAAATTATAGAACCTATCCTATTCTTGTCAGTAATTACGGCACGGACACTCCCATAGAAGTCTATGGGAGATTCCGTAAATACGGACGGCTACGTTTTTGCATCCGTAAACCATCCGTATTTACGGAAGCGTTGCAAGGCAATATGTTGTTCATTTGCAGCCTCCCTCTTTTTTTACGGATCTGGATGCAATACGAACCGTATTTGCGGATACCAATCCGTATATACAGATGAATTAATTAATTTATTTATTTTTTCATTGATTATTATTTATAAAGTCCACAATTTACATCTGAGATTTAGGAAACATCTTCTAAAACAACAACAGTCTGCCACACAAGTCTCCAAATAAATTTTGTCTTTCAAATTGATGATTTGTATAGAGAATTTCAATGAACAAAACATAATTAACCAACATTTGGAATTAAAAACAATTGTCCTTTCATTGAAATGAATGCAGTTTTCTAGAAGCATTTCTAGTCGTTTACAGCTGTTTCTGTACATAAATAGCAAAGCTATGAAATGAAAAGAAGCCAGGGCTGAAATTCATGCTTCACCTCCTCTCATTAATTACCACCATAGACTCCCTGTAAGATAATGACATTTCATCCAGCCTCGTCACAACATGAACTCATCAGTGGCTTATCTCATTGCAGCATAATTCAACAAGATGATATTCCTACTAAATGCTCTCATCACGTAGAATTATGTCATTGCTTGACAGATTTGGGAGATTATAACTTGACACACATTGGAAATTTATCTTCTTGATTTTACTGCATATTTATGTAATAAGAAAATCTAACACTGAGTACAGGTAGCCGAATCTTTAGAATGAAGCCACTGTATTGATGCAGAAGTTATGTCAAAAATATGATTAAACCAAACATAGACAGCAGGGGCGACACAGAAAGCAGAGGGTTCCCATGCAAGAACAGGATATGGGCCCCTTGCTCTCAAATAGCTCAAGAAAGAGCACTCCACTTATGTCTCTCTAACAACCAGTAATTGTGAGCTATAAAATGTAATATCTTAGTCCCTTATTTATAATAGAGATTAGGATGTTGATTTTAAGGTGGCAGTGGCCCCCTTACCTTCTGAGCCCCTGTGCAACTGCACAGTTTGCACATATGTTATGTCCGCCCCTGATAGACAGAAAGGTATATCGCCCGTAGTGAGGTTCTGTAAGATATTTTTCAATGCTCAGGCTTGAATCATGATGCTGGAGTTGGTATCACATTGGGGTCTAATATTCACATTTTCTATAAGAAACAGAAAGGGTTGGTTAATCAGTAAGAAATTTTCAATTTGGACATTTTTCATAAAAAAGTCTCTTGCAGATTACAAGCCCATGTGATAATCGGGAGGTATACACTAGTAAGATTTGTAGCCAAATACCGACAGGCTTGTACTGTGCCCCTGGAGCTGGTATCATAGTGAAGGTCTACTCTTTTCCTTTTCTGTAAGTATATAGCAGGGTTAGCTACTGTACTTACTAAAAAATATTGTTTTAGTAATATTTTTACCATTTGGTTCTCAGAAGAACGTAATTTCTGAACGTGTGATAAATCATTGGAACATGTATGGCGCCTTAGGAATATTTAAGGCTAAGCCAAAAGAAAGATATGTAGTGTGTATCGTAGAAAGAGATGTCCTTAGTAGTAACAATGCATCCCATATTGAATCACACCCAACTGTAAACCAGTGAGATGAAGTGTAATCCCACCAAATAGAACAAATGTCAATAGGACAAAAGGAATCATGTAGACCTTGGGCAATTTCATGATAACTTTCTGAATTGTATCCCAAATAGATTCACAGTATACCAGAGTATTTTTTTTCCATGTATCATTAAAGTTTTCTAATAAACTCTACAAAATGTCAAAGCTATATGTAGCCTTTCTGTTGTGATAATTTGGCCTGTTGTCACTATATCATAGTAGGACTCTGTATAGACAAGTATCAAGCATTTCTGGTAGAAATACCCAATACCGTTTCCAGATATTTTCCAACGTGTAGGAAAATCTGTTTGTTATTAGGCAATACTTTAGTATTGTTGTTGTTGTTGTTATTATTATTATCTTTACTATTTTTTATATCAATCCCTCATCTGCAACACCATAGAGTTGAAGACTGCGGGTAACAAACCTCACACACGAGCATGTTTTGTCCGTGATATACGGATATACGTATGTCGGAGGCATTTCCCAAACCGAACACACTGTAGGGAGCCGGGCTCCTAGCATCATAGTTATCTATAACGCTAGGTGTCACTGCCTCGCTGTGGGAAAACTGTCCCGTACTGTAATCATGTTTTCAGTAGCGTACAGTTGTCCCGCAGCGTAGATAACTATGATGCTAGGAGCCCAGCTCCCTGCAGTGTATTCGATCTGGGAAATGCGGCCGACATACGAACTGTATATCACGGACCGAACACGCTCGTGTGTGAGGCTCCTAAGACACTTTTTATATTTAAATGTCGGAGGCATGCATCAGGAATGAACCTTTGACATATACCTCTGGCGTATGCCGTAGCATACGTTGGACATTGGTCATAATGTAAAAAACTATACCGCACAGTGTTTCTATACAGTTACATAAGGTAAATTAAGGTATTTCATTCTTTCCATGACCTTTCATAACATCTGCAGGTATTACTGTACTTGGATTATCCCTTTTTGTCATCTATACTGCTTCCCCTTGAAGGATTTCTTATGCTACTGTCTTGAGTGAAACCGGATTTCATTACTCATTCTAAAATGTTCATATGTTTTCGCATTTCATCATTTCCAATTTATATTGTACGGTATATTTATCAGTACTCTATCCTAATGCAGTCATGTTTATGTTATGCTGTATCTGTCAGCACTGTGTGCGCTTATTAATAATGATAAGAAAATCACTTTGGTTTTGCTAGCCTTATGGGAAATACAAAAATATATATTAATAAATACATTTATGCAATTTTTTAAACAAAACAAACTACCAGTGGTTCAACTTTCCTTGATGACCTGAAGCCATCTGGTAACATGCTAGAACCATCCCAGAGCTACAATTCATAATGTATGCAGTTGGATTTGTCTAGCTGAGATGCCCCAGGAATTAATTATCATAGTAATCAAATCTATTTCCAACCATGTAGATCATAAATTTATTGTCAGCTACTTTATTGGGGATTGTAAGCTTGCTTACAAAGCAGAAAAAGGCCATTTTCTAATGTTTACACATGAACAGTATATTTGCTGTTTTAATTTCCTGGCAAAGGTTAAATGTTTATTTAATATGCTCTTTTTATGCAACTTTTAAGCTATTACAGTGAAGGAAATAAGTATTTGATCCCTTGCTGATTTTGTAAGTTTGCCCACTGTCAAAGACATGAACAGTCTAGAATTTTTAGGCTAGGTTAATTTTACCAGTGAGAGATAGATTATATTTAAAAAAAAACAGAAAATCACATAGTCAAAATTATATATATTTATTTGCATTGTGCACAGAGAAATAAGTATTTGATCCCTTTGGCAAACAAGACTTAATACTTGGTGGCAAAACCCTTGTTGGCAAGCACAGCTGTCAGATGTTTTTTGTAGTTGATGATGAGGTTTGCACACATGTTAGATGGAATTTTGACCCACTCCTCTTTGCAGATCATCTGTAAATCATTAAGATTTCGAGGCTGTCGCTTGGCAACTCGGATCTTCAGCTCCCTCCATAAGTTTTCGATGGGATTAAGGCCTGGAGACTGGCTAGGCCACTCCATGACCTTAATGTGCTTCTTTTTGAGCCACTCCTTTGTTGCCTTGGCTGTATGTTTCGGGTCATTATCGTGCTGGAAGACCCAGCCGCGAGCCATTTTTAATGTCCTGGTGGAGGGAAGGAGGTTGTCACTCAGGATTTGATGGTACATGGCTCCATCCATTCTCCCATTGATGCTGTGAAGTAGTCCTGTGCCCTTAGCAGAGAAACACCCCCAAAACATAATGTTTCCACCTCCATGCTTGACAGTGGGGACGGAGTTCTTTGGGTCATAGGCAGCATTTCTCTTCCTCCAAACACAGCGAGTTGAGTTAATGCCAAAGAGTTACATTTTATTCTCATCTGACCACAGCACCTTCTCCCAATCACTCTCAGAATCATCCAGATGTTCATTTGCAAACTTCAGACGGGCCTGTACATGTGCCTTCTTGAGCAGGGTGTCGGACCCCCACAGATCATGTACTGATGACCTATCCGGTGGATAGGTTATCAGTTGTCAGAAGCTGGAAAACCTCTTTAAGCTGGGCAAAGTTTCAGTGCGCTGCCCTAACCCCATATAGTAATTCATGGCCAAAACAGAGTGGCTTGTTGGTGCCTTTTCGGCACAAAGCATCCGGAGCATGTGCTTCCCCCTCATATACGACTCCCTCTACAATGTTGATACTATGACATGAAGTGATTGCTATATCATGGCCACATGTAGTTCAGGGGGACTCTTTCATGCAGCTCCTGACCATCCAACTTTACAACAAATATTGTGTTCAGAGAAACAGTTCGGAATTCTGAGCAATGTCCTAGAATGCTACACAGCTGCGATTTGATATTTTCCAAAGATGATCTCTGACTGAAGAAATTGCCATTGAAAGAGTCTATGTATAGGTCAATACACACTTATACAACCTCTGTTACTACACTCTGGTAAAACAGTTTGCTGCTATAGTCTTACTATTATTAATAGTGGATCTATTGGTGACTGCTGATTGGCTACTTACATATACAGGATGATAAATAATATAAGTATAGCGCTAGTCAGATAGCAGCAGCTGGCACATGTCTATAGGCACTGTTGCGCTTCACTACTACTTCTCTTTGGCACTGTTGTATGATTTGTACTATTTTTGTGCATGTTGGGTCTGGTGTCTCTCATCTGCCTCTTGACAATACCCTATACATTCTCTATGGTGTTTAGGTCAGGCGAGTTTGCTGGCCAATCAAGCACAGTGAAACTGTGGTTATTATTGAACTAAAAGAGAAAAAACACAACATGGCGCCACATAGTGCAGATTACCCAAGGAGATTTGAATAAAGATAGGAGAGAACAGAATTGTGCTCACCTTGTAGTGTTGTACATACAGGTACAACACTGAGCATTAGATCCGGGATACAGCTGCGGCCAGGTCCATACAAACGCAACAAGAATTGTTGCCAATTAGAATAAAGAAATAGGAAGAAAAAGGACAAGGACCAAAAAGGCCCTTCTAATCCCAAAGGTTTATTTTAATGAACAATGTTCATAAATTTAATAATTAAATAGTACAGTGTCAATTTGGCGTTTTTTTCTGCTTTTTTTCTATTTGGATTGCATCATTTAATGTGTATTTAAGCTGCTCCTTGTCTTTATAATTTTATTGGCCTGATAAAGACACCTGTTCGGCGTCGAATACGCGTAGCACACTGTACTATTTAATTATTAAATTTATGAACATTGTTCATTTAAATCAACCTTTGGTATTAGCAGCGCCTTTTTGTTCCTTTTTTTCTTCCTATTTCTTTATACTGTGGGTATTTTTGGCAGTGTAGGTAGGAGCCAAGTCCTGCTGTAAAATGAAATCCGCATCTCCATAAAGCTTGTCAGTAGTGGGAAGCATGACGTGCTCTAAAATTTCCTGGCAGACGGTGCATTGACTCTGGATTTGATAAAATACAGTGGACAAACACCAGCAGATGACATGGCTCCCCAAACCATCACTGACTGGGGAAACTTCACACTGGACCACAAGCAACTAGAATTGACGCTTCTCCACTCTTCCTCCAGGCTCTGGGACCTTGATTTCCCAATGAAATGCAAAATTTACTTTCATCTGAATACAGGACTTTGGACCACTGAGCAACAGTGTTGGTCCACTGAGAGGAAGATGTGGGACACCAGACCCAACAATGCAGATGAGCTGAAGGCCACTATCAAAGCAACCTGGGCTTCCATAACACCTCAGCAGTGCCATAGGCTGATTGCCTCCATGCCGCGCCGCATTGATAACACCTCAGCAGTGCCACAGGCGGATCGCCTCCATGCCACGCTGTATTGATGCAGTAATTCATGCAAAAGGTGCCCCGACCAAGTATTGAGGGCATATAATGTACATACTTTTCAGTAGGCCAACATTTCAGTATTAAAAATCATTTTTGATATCGGGCGTAGTATATAATATTCTAATTTTCTGAGACACAAAATTTTGGGTTTTCATTAACGGTTACCATAATCATCAACCTTAGAAGAAAAAATGCTGGAAATAGATCACTCTGTGTGTAATGAATCTATATAATATATGAGTTTCATTATTTGAATTGAATTACTGAAATAAATTAACTTTTAGATGATATTCTAATTCATTGAGAAGGACCAGTACTTTTATTCATATAGCGTATGTAAAAAAGTATAACAATATATAGGCTGGTATGGGATAAACATATTGTAAAAATGGAATTGTAAATAATAAAAAAAAGCATATGACTTTATAACAAATAAAACAGTAAATAGTTTGTTACTTTATTAATTTACCCAGTCACTTAAAAGTGATAAACTTTTCTTTATGAAACATTAAGATTATTGCTTCATGGAGAATTTTGCTTACACAATAGTTGCAGAAAAATTACATCCATTGGGACCGTCATGCATAGTCAATGTTTCTATACAGCGTAAACATTTTTCTACAGTGGTAAAATATTTGACATGGTTGGCCTGTGGTCGTGACTTTTCCCCATAGGGAAACACTAAGTTTGCGCCACTGACATGGTATTCTACAATTTTATTGGGACCATCACAAGATCAAAAGTTGCCTTAGCATTAAAAGGGTTTTCCCACCAAACATACTTATCACATTTCCACGGCGCAGCGCTCAGCTGTTTCTGTAACTCCCACTGAGTTTGTATAGAGCGTCAGAAGGATGCATGCTCCCTACAAAATCCTCCTCACTGCCCTTGTGTGGGTCTGGAGGAACAGGGGTCCTAGGACCCAGATTTTAGCAATCGGTGGGGATTCGGGACAGAAATTGACCTGCACCTGCACTTTTAGAATATGCAGCATGTCAATTTATTTTGCGCTTCCGCTTTTGCGAATTGTATCTGCCTAGCGCTGTGGAAAATCGCACCAAAACCCGCAGCATGAAAAAGCACCGAAAAACGTATCAAAACACAAAAATCGCACCGAAAAACGCATAAAAAAACGCACGATCCGGTGTGGTTTTTACCTGCGAATTTCCTGTGTATTGCTGCGGTTTTGATGCGTATTTTTCAAACCAAAATACTCAACGTGTGCATGTAGCCTGAGGGTATGTGCACACGTAGTGTTTTCAGACATTTTTCGGGCAGTAAACGTCCCAAAAAACGGCAGAAAAATCAGATGGGGCGTTTTTACACGGCTGTTTTTCAAAACGGCCGCGTAAAAAAACGCCTGTGAAAAAGAAGTGCATGTCACTTCTTGGGATGTTTTTGGAGCCGTTTTTCATTGACTATATAGAAAAACAGCTCCAAAAACGGCCACAAAAAAACACAGCAAAAAACATGAGTTGCTAAAAAACAGCTGAAAATCAGGATCTGTTTTCCCTTGAAAACAGCTCCATATTTTCAGATGTTTTTAATTTTGTGTGTGCACATACCCTTAAGGTTGCCATGGACATATTAGTAATTCCAAGTGACAACGAGTGGAAGGAACTATAACTGTTGGGTGTAGAATTTTATACGTGAAAAACTATTCAGTGGCTCGAAAAGTTTATCATACCAAATTTTTAAGTTTGTCAGACAATTATAAGGATTACTTTTAATCACTAGTTGTAATTGCCAAAATTAAAAGGTTTACCAATTACCCAAGAAAATATGATTTAAGGCTATGATTACAACTGTGGCTCTCCAGTTGTTGCCTAACTACAACTCCCAGCATAGTTTGTTAAGTTTTCACTTCTCAGCTTTCTCAGTAAGTTGGAACAGCCCACGTCTGGTATAATTACCATATGTTAATTGGCTGTCAACGCAGTCCATCTTACATAGTGGGGTAAAATAGTTTGTCTCCTTAAAATAATTTTATAAATAATGATTAATTTGATTTAATATTGGAGTCTAGATAAGGCAAAATGTGTTAAATTAAATTCAGTGTCTGGCATATGTCTCCATATGGCATTACATATATTTGGCGTACCAGCAGCAGAGTGTACAGTTTCAACTATTTTCATCTATCGTTTTCTTTTCCCTTATAAAGTATGTATTGTGTTAATCTCATTTTTCATGATGACAGTGCACAAAGTTCAGCTACATCGATATGTTCCCATCCTTAAGTGATGTTTAGCAACGCGTATCCCTCATTCAGACATTTCCATTTCATGAAGCTACTGGCACTGGGCGCAACTCATTAGAAAGTAACACCATTTTTATACTGATTGATGTATAGTCATATGAAAGGGGGTTGCCAAGATCAGACATTGCTTTGCAGTCATCAGCATAAAATTTCAAGATGAACTAAGACCAATAGTATGCCAATAAAATTGACTCTTTGCGTCCTGCCTGCTACTTATCTGATGCTCATCATTAATTTTAACCATGTAATGACTTGTCATGCCTAGACTAGTTTAATGCTTCAGCTGTGTGCAGATGTAATGGAAAGAAGAAAATAACCAGGGACTATTGTAAGTGTTTCTTAACCCCTTTCCTGCTGTATCCACTATTCGTTTTTCATTTTTGTTTTTGCTTTTTTCAAAATCCATATTTTTTTTTATTTTTCAGTCAACTTTTTTGTAATTTACCATATAATATAGTGGGAAACTGAAAAAAAAAATGTGTGGGGTGGAATGGGAAAAATCAACGATTACTCGACTTTTGTTTGTTTTGTTTTTACTGCGTTCACCATGCGGAAAAACAACATGTTCAACTTTTCAGTCTATTAAAACTGGCCTATGAAACACCAGTCTTAATAAATACCCCCAAATAAATTGTCCCCAATAATCAGAATGAACTTGGTATCTACCGGTAAATTACATATGTATTTGAAATATTGACTATATTTCTATACAAACTTTGCATTTCATTAGAGGTTCCTCTTTGTACCTTATAGACCCAATTAATTATTTCAATGCAAATGCCTAGTATTTCAGTATTGTTTTTGTTTATATGCCTAGCTGATTTTCACAAAGATTGAACTAAATTTAAAATCACATTTGTTTTATATAATATTGTTGCGGGCATGCATAAGACCTGACATGGGGAAAATACATTTTCATCCCCAAAAAGTCAATAATATGACTCATTATTTTCTTTGATGACTTATAAAGAATATGTTGCTGCCATAGAAATATAAAGAAAATTGTCATCATTTTCTTAACAATCCCCAGTCAGAATTTCCTAATAAACAGATGATTTGCACTATTAGCTATTTGGTGCACTGCAGAGCTGTTGGTTGATTGCAATTACAATACAGGGTTCAAGATAGAAATTGTATATATATATATATATATATATATATATATATATATAACGTAAAAACAATTATTCCACTATTTAAAAAAATTAAAAAATAAACTATGTAGCCCTACCAGAAAATATCACCTCTCTCTCATATAACTTTCTAGGGGAACACCATAGATACTTGAAAGTTTAAGCTTCCCCGAAGTTAAAAGTAAGGTTCATCTTAAAACATCATGTCATCAGTGTGCTCTCTACTCTATGACCGATTACTATAATGAAAAGGCTACAGAGTTCTTTTGAGTGCCATGCCGCTCCATCTTTTATCTAAAATCTCAAAGTTGGAATTGACTACAATGGGACTGCTTGGAAATTGTTCTCACCCTATGTCATACATATAGTTGAGATTTTGGGTGCTCTTGTGTACCGATGTAGCCATCTTTATCTTGACTTCTAATGCATTAAATACACAGTTTCAAGAAACTTTAACTTGACTTTTTCAATGGCTTTTTAATGGCTTTTGTTGTGTGATATCACGGTGCAGCAAGTTATCAGCGTCAAGGTAAACTTGGCTACATCTGTCGATTTTTTTTCTGTTTTGGAGGCACAAGCACATTGTCTACCCTTTCCCTCTAAACACGAAGCAGTTCCACTTTGAACAAACTAATATCATATTATGGCCATAAGACAACACAATACTGCCCTAGAATGCAGCGGGCTACTTGAAAGCCAATGCCACCCTCACTGAAAGTCAAGGCCAATAGAAACTCTTTGATAACACTTTTTAGTCACAATATTTCTTCTTACAAAAATAGCAGAAGTATAAATTTACCAAAAATGGAAAACCACTTTGAAATTAATTTGAAACAATTAGCTTTGTGAAGAGATTATGTTATGTTCTGTACAAGATGAATGAGTTGCCTGTTAGCTTCCTACAAATAACCTTTGGAGACTGATTTCTTCCAAAGCTATGTTACCAGGCATGTAACTAAAGGGGGTTAAAAAGTTGCAGTAGTAATGTGCCCATATGAGTAAACCAATACTATAAATGACACATGGTAATTTAGGACCCTGTTACAAATTTTGCATTGGGTCCTAATAGATTCAATTTACCCCTCTGGGTGTTACAATGTATTGACTGCAAAGATGTGCTTAGATTTAATTATCACAACATAACTAGAGACTTTACAATCCTCTATATAAAGTAAGTACTTGTAGTGATTGTTCTTTGCTTAGTGTGTTGCAGTTATTTGATTTGTTTCCTGGAGCAACAAAATATTCCAACCCCGAAAATAAAGGCTGTCTATGGGGATTTACCAAGTGATAAGTCTACCCCTAGAGGGTTTATATGTTCTTCAGCAGTGCTCTCCAGCTCTTGTGAAATTCTCTCCAGTGTTTGGGAAACTACAATTCTTAGCAAATCTTGTATAATATGAAAGTATTTTTTTTGTTATTGTTTGTTTTTACTTTTAGAGAATGATTATAATTGAGTTTGAGGCCATGTAGTCATTAAGACGATGGACAGAAACTGGTGGCAGCAATAAAATAATAACAAAAAAGAATAAGTATAGAACAGGGCCTGCTGGGTAGGGGAGAGTGGCATTTTAGAAACGTAAAGACTTTGGATGGGGAGGGGGATTTATAAGTCAACAGTATGTGGTCAGTCAACACTATGTGGCACTCTGAGCAATTCCTCCCAGCCCTTTCATCTGATCTTTGTGTTTGGTGTTTGTCAGCAGGTGTGTGGAAGCGGGAAAGTTACCACATCATCATCCTGGGGAAATTTCAGTAGTGGATATAAAGTTATATATTAAGGTCATAACTTAAATACAGGGCCCATGTGTGATGCGGTCTGTTGGACCATGTATCTAAGCTTACCACAAGGCAGGCTTAGATACAGGACCCCAGCAGAAAGTAATCTTATTCTGTATATAAGATTAATCTCTGGGGCCCTGTATCTAAGCCTAAAATGTGGTAGGCTTAGATACATGGTCCAACAGACATTATCACACATGGGCCCTGTATCTAAGCCTACCACATGTGTTACAAATGTTTTGTTTTTTGTGTCTGTGTTTTTTTGCAGACTTAGTCATTGGATTACGTCGGATTCGAGGACTACTTCGATGATGGCTTTTTTTATTTTCAATAAAATGGTTAATGAGGGTTGTGTGGGTTTTTTTTATTTCATAAAAATATATTTTTTCTATGTCTTTGTATTTTCTTTTAAACTTCATTACTACCGCCTTAGTAATGGCAGCTGGCAGATTGACAACGTCCATTACTAAGGCAGGGCTTAATGTTAGCCGGTGCAGAGGCTAACACTAACCCCCATTATTATCCCGGCACCCACCCCCACATGGGGTACCAAGAAGAGCTGGGTACGATCCAGTACCCGACCATCTGTAGTGACGGAGGGGCACTGGGGCGGTTGCAGGCTGGTATTATTAGGCTGGGAAAGGCCAAAACCTGTGGCCCTTCCCACCCTGGTAATGCTAGCCTGCTGCTGCTGTGTTGTATCTGGCTGGTTATCAAAAATGGGGGGGGACCCGACGTCAATTATTATTTTTTTAAATGGAATAAACGTCATGCGGTCCCCTCCATTTTTCATAAATAGCCAGATACAACATAGCAGCGGCAGGCTACTATTACCAGGGTGGGAAGGGCCACTGTTTTTGGCCTTTCCCAGCCTGATAATACCAGCCTGCGGCCGCCGCAGTACCCGGCCTACACTACAGATGGTCGGGTACTGGATCGCAACCAGCTCTTCCCGATACCCCTGGTAGCGGTTGGTACCGGACTAATAATGTGGGTTAGTGTTAGACTCTGCACCAGCTAACACTAAGCCCTGCTTTAGTTATGGACGCTGTCAATTAACCAGCGGACATTACTAAGGCGGTAGTAATAAAGTTTAAAAATATAACACACAATAAAGGACATAGAAAAAATAGCTGGGCCCTATATCTACTCCTATCATGTGTGATACTGTCTGCTGGGCCATGTATCTAAGCCTATCATGTATGATACTTTCTGCTGAGACAAGGTTGGTATGTGGGACTACCTACAGGGGACTGCATGGCACTGTCTACAAGGGGGATGTATGGCAGGGGGATGTGTGGAACCATACAGGGGGGTTGTGACACTATATACAGGGGGCATTGTGTGTGGAACTCTCTACAGGCATCTTTGATTAGAGCCCCGAGACATAACTTTGCTTGGGGCCCCAGAAATGCCAAATTTGCCCCTGAGGTTTAGTACAAGGATACTTACTGCTGGGGCCGTGTATCTAAGGCTAGATTCACACGAGCGTGACAGATTTACGTGCGTAAAAAATGCGCATAAATCTGGTCGTGTGCATTGCGTTTTGCATCTTTGTGCTTCGCTCGTGTCATGTGTTTTTCACGCGCTCACAAGCACTTTTTTTTTCAGTGTAATTGATGTTTGAAACACGGACAGCACATGGATGTCGTCCATGTGCTGTCCGTGGTTTTCAATCACACATTGACTTCAATGGGCTGCTAGGTGCGTAATATACACCAATATAGGACATGCAGTGAGTTTCACGCAACGGACACTCGCTGTGTGAAAACTCACACATGTGTGAATGGCCCCATTGTTTCAATGCACATCACATGGACGAGATTCACTCTCGTCTGAATGAGCCCTAAGCCTATCATGTGTGATACTGTCATCTGGGGCCATGTATCTAAGTATATCATGTATGATACTGTCATCTGGGGCCATGTATCTAAGCCTATCATGTATGAAACTGTCTGCTGGGGCCATGTATCTAAGCATATCATGTGTGATACTGTCTCCTGAGACAATGCATCCAATTCTATCCAGCGTTGTAACTATAGGAGCCTTAGTCTTCTAGATATGCTATCTCTGATATGTATGTAAAAGTGTATTTATTCTTCGGGAGGGGTGGTAAATATATGTCTCGGGGCTTGTGCCCCTGATCTTTTAAGACCCTACAACGCCCCTGGTTACAAATCTAAAAAAATCCTGTTATGATTTAAAATGCTTTCATATATTGTTTAAACTACAAGGAGACGTTCATTTATTGTAAAGACGAATATGACCAGACAAGTAATATTTTGCTAAATCCAGACATCAAAAACGAGTCTTAACATTTGTATTTCTTAAGCTTCCAGCTTCACAATCTTTCTTGCACTTGACAATGTTTCCAGGAGATGTGCTTCACAGATGGTCACTGATTTTTCTTGCTTTGTCTCTATTGACTGTTTCAGATTCTAATACAGTTTTAATCTAAGACTAGCAATGAATGTCGGCTGACTTGAAATATGTGAGATGTTGTGGAAGCTACATCATTGAATGCCATTGATTATGCATGGTTGTTTTATTTGGACTCAGGGCAATAGCTATCAATATTATTCCTGGAAATACACAGCATATCTAAGTGCAGGTAAATTTCCTTTGTTGCTGAAATTTGGCAGAACTGCTTCATGGCAAAGATAGCTGTTATATTTACTGTAGCTGGTAGAGTACGAATCACTGTATTAAGAAACAAAATAAATTTTAAAAGATGATCAAATTTCTAAGAACCATTTGTGTGACATCATAGATTTAGACAAAATATTTATGGAAAAAATTGCAAATTCAGGCAATGCTGTAAAATTTATGTTCATATGATGCTCAGTGATAATTTCCAGAAGATTCTTTTAATACGGAATCAATGGGAGACATACAGATTCCTTGCGACTCCATACTGTGGAGTATGAACGGCACTGTAGCTCTGTAATATGGGATTTGATTGAGCATACATACATTTTTTTCTATGAAATTGGAGGCATACGAACGTGCAATAGGGCCTCATAGATGTTTATAGGTTTTGTATTACAGCTCCATACAACTCAGAGGTTGTTACAAATCATAATACAATCATGAGCATTTAAAGAGGGAGAACTTTCAGGAAGAATGGCCAAATTAAATGGTTACACAAAATTTACTACTTTCACTTTATTTTTTTAATCAGGGGAATTTGGTCCCAGAGAAATAATGTCTAACTGAAGTATATCCCAAAAGTACCCACTCTAGACAAGGACATCCTCAAACTGTACAGTAGTTCCAATCTGGACTAATCATCCATCGAGTTCACAGTGTCCCTGGGTTCAAATTAATGCATGCTACTCTCCCCCATGACACTTGACATGGATACGTTTTTACACTATTGAGAAAGATTTCATTTGCGGGCCTTGCATATACAATCGATAATGTTATACAGTATGTCATCTGAGTTTTCAGCTGCATCGCTGGGTCTCCTTAAATGACCCAACTCTGTAGCACCAGCAGCCAGGGGCGTTGCTGAGGTCTTAAAACGTCAGGGGTAATAGCCCCGATACATATGTTTCCCCCCAAAAAAAATGTATGTGCGTGTATGTGTATATATACGTATATAAATAAATAAATATATTTATATATAGGAGACAGCATATCTATAGCACTACGACGCTATAGCTATGAATAGGATTAGATATAATGGCTCAGCAGACTTCCCAGCTCGCTGACATTGCGGCTCCAGCGCTTGGCCTGTGAAAGGTAAGATAATAATTGTTTTGCTTTTTTATGTGTTATTAATTTTTTTTTGTGTGTTTGAGTTTTTTTCCAGGTTCGCTTGTTGAACTACGTCATGACGTGAAGAGTCGTCAGGACCTCCGTTGCGCTCCGGAACGAGGAGGGTAAGTATACTGTCAGTTACTATAGTAATAGGGGCCCATGTAGTTTATTACATAGGCCCCAGTTACTATAGTAACTTTTAATAAATGTGGGGCTGCGGGCCCCCTGGCTTCGGGGGCCCGGTCTCAATTGTGACCGCGGTGACCCCTACAGCTACGCCACTAGATACCTGTGTTCTCCACAAAGTGTTCTACTTGTGATAATTGTTTTTTTGTTTTTTTTAAATTATTGAAATGGCTTGGAGATTATCCATAACCATTATTATTATTTCGTTTTTTTTTGCTAATGTGACAAAAGCAGTGATGCTAGATGTTTCCTATTCTTACTCTCCCATAATTCACATATTGTAAAGTCTTAAAGCTGGTTTACGTGGGAAGATTTCTGCCCATAATCAGTGCCGATCGATGATATAACAATCTGATCGGCGCTAGTTAACAGGAACCTTTATACATGGGCCAATGCTTTACTGTAGGAGACAGTTATTACTACGTTACTACGATCGTTTGGTCCCATCAGTTTGCATCATTGTTTACACGGGGAGATGTGATGCCGACAACGAGAATTTTATAGACTACATAAACAATGTGATCAGCCGACAAACGAGTGTCTGCTTGTTTGTCGGCTGATCGCTGCCCTGTTTACATGTTGCAATAATCACGAACGAGCACTTGTAAGACTTGACTCTCATGGTTATGTACAATATATTGTGACATCTAGGTACTGGAGAGATGTGAAACACTCATATCTCAATATAGGAATCTGTTGATTGAAATTATTGCTATTAAATGTATAAAGTTTAGGGGGACAGTTACTTTTTCACATGGATGATATTACTCTTAGATAACTTTATTTCTTTATGCCTTAAGCAAATATTTTTGTGTTTTCTCATGCTCTTACATGACATTTTACTTAAAAATCAGGAACCCTCCATCCTGGAAAAATTCAATAGGAATAAGTGGAGATATATTTTTTTTTTCACAGAAATGTAGTATAATGTGTGATGTTGGCATGTGTTAAATTCATAACAATTTTCTCATTGTTTCGTAATGTCACCACCATTTTACTTCACAAATTATTCCGATATCTGCAAACACCATTGGTTGCTGAAAGGTAGTAGAATTTATCTAAGGAAGAAAGACACCAAAGTCAAGATATGGCCCCTTTTCTAGGGTAGACACGAAATCTTTCATACCAACTATCATTACTACATGCTCCTCCTGCCACTACAATTACTCAACTGAATGCCCGTACACAAGGAAACCATACTACTCCTTTTCGACCCCCTTGGTAACAACAGTTTAGCCAGGGCAGTGTTATACAGTACCTTCATCGCTGCAGATTTGGCAGTACTGTAGTGAGAAGTATGATGTCAATGCAGAAAAATAAAATGTCCATGTTTCTGAATTAAGAATTGATGCATCGGGGAGACTCTATATATCCCATGCCTATAGTAGTGGCTGATACACCACTGGTTGAAAGGTTACTATAATGGCGGGACGCTGGCCGTAGTCCATACCTGTGTGGCTGATGTCCCTCTACTTATTCTATTACTGCCAACCTCTCCATAGAGTCATGTGTGCGAGACCTGCTACATCTTAAAAGGATAGGCCTGTGTCAGCTGGTCAGCGCTCAGCTTACAGCTTATCACCTATGATTATTTAAAGCTGCTGAATACCACACCTTGCTTGACCAAAAATATTTTTTGTATCCTCTTTATTTTTGAAGGTGGTTATTGTTTGCTATTCCTTATTTGACCCAGACTGTTTCCTGACTGTTATATTTAGATCGCTGCTTGCCTTGACCTGTATCTGTTTTATCGATTTGCATGAACTCTGCCTTGCATGATCTCTGATTTGTACGACCACACTTCTGATTACGGATTCTGGTACCTCGCTTTGTAAATACCGTCCATACCCTAGAGGAAGGCATTTTAAGGTGAAGATTGGAATATCACTCAGACCCCCCCAAATAGTGACACAGTCACCAATCTATGTTCCTGTCTTGGAGCCTGACCATGACAATAACTATTACCAGCCTCTATTAACACTTGTATACAGTAATCATCACAACAGACAATCTGTATTCAAACATGGAGTCAATTTGATGAAGCTAAGCAACAAGCCTATATTGAATCTATCCCCAACAACCAAGGGTCCAATGATACTATTATTATTAATAAGCCGCATTTGCTCAGTTTTTGTAAGTGTAATATAACAATTTCTGTATTATTTGGCTAAACTATGTGTTTAGTATTGTGCAGGTGCTTTGCTAGGATCTAATAAGTTCAGGTGCACGAGCCCCAAGGTACATGTTTTGCCTTCCACCCTACAAAATATATTGAAGGCAGTATAGCTACATATAAAACAACTTTTAGAACATGATAGCCTTAGATACACCGGCTCATCAGTACGCTGTCCTTAGTAATTACTTTTTAAGGAAACCTGTGCCCATAGATACATCAGCCCTGCCCCTCCAAATTATTTTCCCCATCATAAACACTAATCTAATATATAATAGCATATCTCTATATAATCGAGTCATGCACTTATTAAATAATAGCACTATACAAGGACTAAATTATAACTCCACACCATGTCTACATATAACTACTACAATGACCAGCACAACCCATAATTTCACCATACAGTGACCATATAGTGGAGAAATAAAAATTCTACTCTGCAGAGTATAATCATACCTTATTGCCACTACTCAGTAATGCTGCCCACATAGTGTCACTACTCCCCTCAGTAATGCTGTCCCCATAGTTCACCCATTCAGTAATGCTACCCCCATTTTGCCCCCACTCAGTAATGCGCCCCTATAGCGCCCCTCATTCAGTCTTGTGCACCCTACTCAGTAATGGTATCTTCCTTAGTGTTCCCCACACAGAAATAGCCTATTCAAAAATAAAACCAATACTCACATAACCCCGTTCTTACAATAAATGGAGCTAGTCAGGCTCTTTAGTCCTGTAGCCTATGAGATGCTGGGATGGGATGCTATGTGCAGACTGACCCGATGACGTCACTGCATCACACCGGCCTGCCCAAAAGTCTCGTCCCAGCGTCTTATAGGCTGCTAACCTAAGACCTGTTGCCTAAAAGAGTGAATGGCGGATCAGGGATCTGACAGCTCTGTGCCCCGCCATAGTATTTAACTTTATCTGCGTCCTGAGGACAGAAATGCAGTTGAAATTGGTAGCCCTGCAATGCCCCTGGTATTGTGCTTCTTTGAATAATAGTATGTATGGACGAAGACATTTAAATACAAGCATGATTGTTGTCTGTTTTGTCACTTTCGATTATATTGAGTAAATGTTAATCAAAGGAGGAGATTCATTTTACCAATAGTACCTGTGGGCAACAAATAATAATAATAAAAAAAGATAAACCAGAGGCAAAGGTTTTATAATCTGTGCAGTATTAGAACAGTTAATCACAAGAAGCCATTCTGAAAATCCACAGCACTGTGCTGGAAGTGTTAGACTCTGTGTGAATGTTAAACAGAATCCAAGAGGCATAGTGATATCCGCTAAAGTGAGCAGTGAATATCAATTGTATTTATAATTACAAACAGCTAAAACATATTGCTGTAGTGCAAGTCTTCTCAGTGGAAATCTGCCGTGTGTACCTCCAGTTTTGCAAGAGTAACTTGGATTTAGGCAGGAGATAAAGCAGTCTCCCGGACACTGAAAGCTTTATTGGAAATGTACTGTGATTATTATTTTTTCTGCGTTCATTGTTTTAGGACAAAGCTTAAGAAAATAGTATAACTTGTAACATAAAAGTGTATTAAAAAATCAGCACTTTTTTTTATTTTCTGTTGCTTATATAGCACCAACATATTCCAAATCACTGTACAGAATTTGACATCACTCACTGTCCCCAATGGAGCGCACAATCTTTATGCCCTTTTTTAAATACATATACAATAGAGCCAGTTTCATAGGAATCCCATTAACCTATTAGTATGTTTATAGTGTGAGAGAAATAGGGAAACCAGAGGAACATAAAAACTACATACAGATTTTGACCTTGATCACATTTGAACCCAGGACCACCGAGCCACTATGTTCCCTTTATTTTAACATTATAGAAGCTTCCATTATACATGTCTCGGTGTTTCTTATATGACTAAAGAAGGTCATCTAAAAAAGATCAGTCTGTTGGGTTCCGTTTGTCAGTGAGGACTTGATAGATTACATGCATGGACAAAATTGATGAGTATGCAGTCATGGTAAAAAAGAAATAAATCTACCTAGTACATTTAATCAAATCTAGTGAATCTATATTTTTTTCCGTTTGCTTCTTTATTTTTTTATCGAAGTTTTTTGCATAAATAATACAAATTATCTTCTTTATGCAACAATTAAGTTGTTCAAATGAAGATAATGAATATGGGGAAAAAGGAAAAGGGAAATTTGGCACATTTTGGTGCAATTTGATGTTTGCATCTCTCTAGGCACTTTTTAAATGTGTCTCTGAAAGGGTCGTGGCTAAAAATGCACCAAAGTGTACCAAAAAACTGGCACAAAGTTCTGTTGCGAGAAAGCAGAGACAAAGGTGTTATAAGGAAGGGAAAAGTTTCTAACAGGTCATGCAAGATGTGCCAAAATAACCATAAAACATAAACCACTGCGATAAATTTGGTGCATTTTGTAACTGCTTGGTCTAAGATTACATTGTCTAGCTATTAGACAACATTAGTAAATATGGGCTACTATATCATGGTATAAGGCCCTGTTCACATCTGAGTCGGAGGTTCCGTTAGGGGCCTCTGTTGCAGATTCTGTCATTTTTGATGGACAAATTAGCGTAGGACAACCATGACGGAAATTCAACAGGACACATTAAAGTCAATGGGTTACGTCGGGTGCTGTTGGTTTCCATCATGTGACGGTTCCGGTGCTTCGAGTATTCTTGTTGTTCTGCTCTTATTACGGAGCAGAGCAACGTCACCCGGAAAGCAAATGCGAACACAGCCTGACACAGTAGAACTGCTTGTTTAGGCAGAAGCAAAAAAAAAAATCTATTTATGTTAAATGTCTAGGATGTCATAGACAGTAAAAGTGGTTACAGTAAAATAATGTTATGTAGACTTCTCAGCCATGAATTGCATTTTCTTTCAAATAAAGCAAAATTGTTAATTGGTAAGACAATTTTGGATTCATACCAACAACTTGTATTACGTCGTTTAGAGTTGGGATTCTGTAACTTTTCCAATACAATGCTATTTTGGAACAGACAACTATCAAAGTATGATTTATAATGGTTCTATGTGTGTGTGAAAATGATCGTATTCTATTGATAATAATGCTGGTTGAGGAGTAAAAATTATATTATATCCACAGCTATATGATAGTAGACGGCCTACGTTTCTCCATAAGGAAAGCATTGAATTGCAATCCCACTATAAATGCCTTAATGTTTCCAAAAGTCCACCCCTCCAGCAGGTTTTAGGAGAGTTATAAATCCTGGCTAAGTACACAAGCATATATAACCATCTGTATGGTATTCTTGAATTTTCCAGATCGTTTTAAAAATGAAGAGGTGTTGGAAGTAGCTTATAAGGCGGTCAACAATTGCTGTTCTGAGATGGTAATGTTGAGATCTTTTTCCATCTTGGCTTGGGATATTTTTTTTTTGGTCTGCATATGAATCCAAAAGTATTTGGTAGTTTCTTGAGATACTCTTAGTAAGGTCAAGTGGTGAGTTGTTGGCTATTTGTTTAATGGTAGATCTGCTGGAAGTGTAGAGAGAGGTAAACATTGGATAGCGTGTGTCATTTGCAGAAATTTGTAAATCCATGCTTTTTTACCCTATATTTATGCATAGCATTTCAAAGGGCATAGATCAGACACATTGTTAATACCTAGTTTTTTTTGTTTTTTTTTCAAGAGAATAGATTTATATCTGGAATTATAGTTTCAATCAAAACTTATATCAGAATGATACACATCATACACTATGAGATTATTTTTAGGAATGAATTTGCTCCATAGCTGAATAATTGTCTTAATAGTAAGGTTTTCACAGATTCATGGTTTCCCAGAGATCAAAATGGCAGTTAATAAATATTTGATGGATTTATGTGCCAAAAAATAGGATTTAATGGCCATCCAGCATCTAGATGTGTAATTTTGCAATAATAGTGTAAGTTGGTCAAAATTTGCAGCTTTATAATACTATGCAATGAAGGGCCACCCCACTCCTCCTTTATGCACAAGTCTAATAAAATATCGGCTTTAATTTAGGGTTTCTTTTTGTTCCATATGTATGACATGATAGTAGATCGGTTGCTTTAAAAAACATAATGGGGATATAAATTGGAATATTTTTAAATTTATAAAGAGAAGCTTAGGTAATATTAACATTTTTATTATGGCCTTGTGGTTTATAGTGTATGAGGTATTTATTAATATTTTGAGCAATGGAAATATAATTGATCTCAAAAAGTTTAGAGGTGGGAAATGTTTAATGTTTACCCAAATAGGGAAGAGACACATTTACCCATTTAAATTGGTATTACTAAAAGGAAAGCCTAGATTAAGAATTTGAGATTTACTTATTAGTAAGAAATTTAGCTGAAAACCGATAGTATTGTCATTATACTAGGTAGTGTAGTTGTAGGAGAGGATACAGCTTAAATAACATTATCAGCAAATAGACCTATCCGATGTTCAGTGTTACCTACTGAAATTCCTTGAGATGATGATGATCTTATTCGCTCTGCTAGCAGTTCCGTTACAAGAGCGAAAATTAAAGGTGACAGGGGACATCCATGCCAAGTGCCGTTTAAAGGTATCTGAGAAAAAAACAAATGAACACACAGAGGCTGAGGGGTGGGAGTATAACACCACGATTGCATCCAAGATTGGACCCAATAAACCAAATTTGTGCAATACGGATCTTAAATATCACCATTGCATCCAGAGAAGGTGTCCGACTTTTTTCTCGGAAGCTCACCAATCCAATAAAACGTCTCATTCTATTTACTCTTTGCCAATTACCAATTCTAGTAATAAGCCAATTAAATGGTTGCTATAAGTTTTGTATACATTTTAATACTTAATAGTCATATGTGGTGCAGAAATTGTCTGGTTTGTCAAGGGGCTTGCCGGGCTTGGGAAGTGTAACTGTGAAAATCTGTACAATAGAACCAGGAAAGTTGGAACCAGCGCTCGGAGTGTAGTTTCAGTAAAAACGGAAATCAAGTTTCCAAGTTTAATTAGTCTCGGTTAAAATCGAAGCACAGGGGCTACGAAAGAATAAAGTGACAGGTAGGTACAGTCCCGAGTACAGAGAGAAGAAGAGGAAGGCGGTAGCCTACGCGTTTCAGACCTTCACTAGGTCCTTAGTCATGGCTTATGATAAGTCTGACTGTGCGGTCTAGACCTATTTATAGTCAGTCGATCTTGTAGATAATTACTTAATTAATTGCGGTTCACGGCCGGAGAGGAAAAGGAGGAGCCCCGTGGACCGCAATCATTTGTCTGTATCCTTGTTATGGATGAATCCGTTGTACGGTATGTGATGGTTTTATAAGTTGTATACCTGAACTTTGATTATAGAAGAATACGTAAGTTTGGATTCTATCTATGAAATCCACATGTATTTCTATATTAATTATCATACGTTCTGGAAATCTGGACTATGTTCATGAAACCAGAAGAATCCGTTTTTATGTTTCGATCTAATTAAATTGTTATAGTATGGTATTTCCTTATTTCCGGACGTAACAAAGAATGGAAAAAATAGAAAAAAATATAGAAAAAATATGGAAAACAGGGATTCGAAAAATTACTATATCTTTTTTAAGGTGAATGAATCCATTTGGAGATAATATCAATTGGTATGGCAGATACATCGATGACCTCCTGTTCATATGGGAGGGAGATGTATCTGCCATAAAAGATTTTGTGGTCTTCCTTAACTCCAATGACTACAATCTTAGGTTTACACATATGTTTGCCAAAACCAACATCATATTTTTGGACCTGGAATTAAAGGGAGAAGATGGTATCCAGATACATACAAAAACCTATAGGAAACCAACAGCTGGCAATACCATCTTACATGCAGGTAGTAACCACTCCAAACAGACCATTGTCTCGATCCCAGTAGGCGAATTGTGCAGAGCTAAACGCAATTGCAGCTCAGATGCACAATTTAAAACCGAAACGCAACTCATACACAACAGACTATCCAACAGGGGGTACCCACATTGGTCTCTAGACAGAGCAGACCAAATAATAGCCAAGAAAAACAGAGACATCCTTTTGTCCCAAAATAACAAAAATCCTATATCAACATCTAACATACCCACATTAGTGTTGCAACAAAATAGCCAATTCAAAAGTATTAAGAGAATTGTGAACAAACACCTACCCATGCTGAGAGAAGACCCAGTCCTGGAAGACATCCTTAAGGACGGATGTAGAATAGTCCCACGTAGAGCGCCTTCGTTGGCCACTACACTTTCTCCATCATTTTTTAGTTCCATCAAAACAAAAAGTTCATGGCTAGAACAAAAAGGATTTTTTAAGTGTGGAAACAATCCATGTAAAGTTTGTTCGTATGTAACACCTAAAAAAGTTTTCTCAAACTCAGCTAACACTAATACACATGCTATTAAAAATTACATCAACTGCAATTCCGATTCGGTCATATATATAATCGAATGCACACTATGTGACTTGAAATATATAGGTTGTACAAACAGAAAGTTCAAAACAAGGATCCTTGAACATCTTGGCTATATCCGTAACCCAAACATCCTTACTACATCGAACGTAGCAAAACATTTCATAACCCAACATAATAGAACAATCAACAGTTTTTCCTGTTATGCCATTGAAAAAATATATACTCCCAAAAGAGGTGGGGATATTAAACACATAACACGAACAAGAGAAGCCTTTTGGATCTTCAGCCTTCAAACAAGGGTTCCAAAAGGCTTAAATTTAAGAAAGGACCTTATGTTCCATTATTAAAACTAACTATTTGATATTTGTTTCTTTCATCCATAATACGGTTTCAACTAACCCAAATTCATATGTGATATTTGTACTAACCCTGTATGTCCAATGTATTGTTGGGGATTCACGTGTTAGATAAAACTGGACTCCATAGATAAACCAGATTAGAATAATTTTCTAGTAATAATTAACATAAATTGAATTGAAAGTTTTTTCTCCAACGAAAACTAATACAGAAAATTCAAAATCATATTACCAAAAAACAATAAAAACGAAAAGACATCATCTAGACCACTCTGGTCTGACCCCGAGTGAATATCACCATATCTTAGACAGTCGATTAAACATACTTGTTCGGAAGATCCTAAAACCAGTTTTATACATCAAAGTCACACTTTTTGGTCAAAATCATATAAAACTTTTAGGTTCGCAAATCCAAACATCAAAGGGGGAAAAAAACTTGAATTTTGAACTATGTAACTGATCTTTTTACAGCATTAAATTTACTACCTACCTTGCCCGTACATGAATTATACAACTACGTAGCTCATGACACGAAGTAAAAATTAAAAAATTCAATAAGTGATCTGGATATATAGAACTAATAGATTTTTCCAGTTTTACATATAAAGTTAAAGTTATTATTTCAACAAACTTAGTCACTTTACTAAGATCATTTTACTATAAAATAAATAAAAAATAAAAAACAAAGAATAAAAATAAATTAAAAACCATAAACAACGAAACCCGAAAACACCAATCAATTATTAAAACAGTAAAGACACTAACATATATATCAAGATATATAAACACCAGTTTTTTACCATTATTTTAAATACACGTCTTTCCTATTACTTTTTTCACACATATTCAATAGTTCTTCATCTATTATTATCTATTATTATTATTTTTTTTTCTTCTAATTGGTATGCGTTACCCCACTTTGTAGTCAGTCTCCAGAAGTTACTTGCGTCTTGTAAGGTGACTCAATAAGTAATTTTTCTGTAATAATTACTAATACACCAGACTTACAACAACAATTTTAAATAAATAAGTTACCTTAAAAAAGATATAGTAATTTTTCGAATCCCTGTTTTCCATATTTTTTCTATATTTTTTTCTATTTTTTCCATTCTTTGTTACGTCCAGAAATAAGGAAATACCATACTATAACAATTTAATTAGATCGAAACATAAAAACGGATTCTTCTGGTTTCATGAACATAGTCCAGATTTCCAGAACGTATGATAATTAATATAGAAATACATGTGGATTTCATAGATAGAATCCAAACTTACGTATTCTTCTATAATCAAAGTTCAGGTATACAACTTATAAAACCATCACATACCGTACAACGGATTCATCCATAACAAGGAAACAGACAAATGATTGCGGTCCACGGGGCTCCTCCTTTTCCTCTCCGGCCGTGAACCGCAATTAATTAAGTAATTATCTACAAGATCGACTGACTATAAATAGGTCTAGACCGCACAGTCAGACTTATCATAAGCCATGACTAAGGACCTAGTGAAGGTCTGAAACGCGTAGGCTACCGCCTTCCTCTTCTTCTCTCTGTACTCGGGACTGTACCTACCTGTCACTTTATTCTTTCGTAGCCCCTGTGCTTCGATTTTAACCGAGACTAATTAAACTTGGAAACTTGATTTCCGTTTTTACTGAAACTACACTCCGAGCGCTGGTTCCAACTTTCCTGGTTCTATTGTATCTTCTGCGTGTGCCGACACGAGAATCCGTGCTGCTGACTTCTATATCCTTCCTGTGACAAGGTGAGCTGGAGGAGTTCCTTCATATTTTTTCCTGTGTAAATCTGTAGCATTTCTGAGGAGATAGTGCCAGACTGAAGAGTACAATTAATTAGTTTTGAAAAGGATGAAAACAAAAATTGCTTGAATTAATTCGTTAGCCTATCAGGGCCTAGAGATTTACTTATTTTAAAGCGGTTGTTTTGTGAAATAAAATTGATGGGCTATCCTCTGATCGGTGAGGGTCTGATTCTCGGCACCCTTGCTGATCAGCTTTTCTAGGATGCCATAGCATTCTTCCATTCAAGTGAATGGGAAATAGCTGTAATACTGCGTTCTGCCACTACGAATGTGTCAGTGTTGTACAATATGGAGCTGTGTATGTAATAAAGGGGAAGCAGAACTCACCAGAGCAACGCAGCCTCTTAAAACAGCTGATCGGCAGAGGTGCCGAGAGTTGGACCTCCACTGATAAGATATCGATGGCATATCCTGAGGATAGGCCATCAATGTTATTTCACTGGACAACCCCTTTAATTTTCTTAATGACCAGTTGGATCTCATCTATCGTAAAGGGGATATTCAGGGTCCATAGGATTATTAATTTGGACACAAGAATTTGTTTTTTTTTTTCTTTATCAAAGATTTTTATTTTGAAAATATACACAACAAAACAGCATATACATGGTTTCATACATTTGCAAAATTCACATACAGGGCACTATAACCACTTCAATATCACATAAAGTATGCAAAGACACAGAGCAGCAGTAGGAGGTAGCCTCCTAATCAGTAAGCAAAAACTATATAAGAATGCAATGAAAATAACAGTACCATAAGTGCGGCAAAGATAGTGCATTATTTAGGGGAGCCAGTCCCCACAGGTGGATAACAATTATCGCATATAAGTGCACATTATACGACAGACTAACACTGACACAAGACAACAAAGGGAAACACATACGGACATAACACGCAAAAAGTGGCTTTATATAGGTATTCAAAAGAGGCCATCCAGCCGGAGAGGTAAATCATCACCACCCCGGAATCCAGACCACACTGCCCAGGTGCGGACAAAGAGCTCAGCTTTACCCTGATCAGCAGACATCAACTCCTCCATCCTCATAATTCCATTCACCTCCATCACCCATTCCTTCAGGGAAGGCACAGTGCTGGACTTCCAATGATGAGGAATCACTGTTCTTGCTGTGGTCAAAAAATGCCGAAAGACACTCTTTTTGAGGTGTGAGAGTGATCCCGGAACCATGGAAAGTAAACCAATAGAGGCCGAAGTCTGAACCTCAGTATGAAAAAGTTTATTACCGAGATCAAAAATCTTTCCCCAAAAGGGACGAAGTTTGGGACAATCCCACCAAATGTGCAGCATGGTTCCGGGAGCCTCCCCACACCTCCAGCCTTCATCAGGCACATCAGGGAATATCCTATGCAGTAAAGAAGGACAGCGATACCATCTAGTGAGAATCTTATAATTTTTTTCCTGGGCAAAGCACGAAGTCGGCAGTTTATGCGCCAGGAAGAAAGATGTGCCCCACTCCTCAGCAGAGTGTTGAGTCCCCAATTCCTCATCCCATGTGGTGGTGAATGTCAGCTGGGAGTAATCGTATTTAGGGAGGAGGATCCTGTGTAAAAAAGACAGCACATGAGAGGGGGCAGTAGTCAACAACAAGTAGTGTTCCAGAGGAGTCTTAACCTGCAGCAAAGCAAAACGGTCGCCCATTGAAAAAAGATAGGAGCGCAACTGAAAATAGGACCACCAAACCGGACGTCCCCCCGGGCAGGCCCCGGAGACCACAGCCTGTCACAAGATTGTACCCTCAGGTGTAAGAGTCTTAGCCAAGAAACTACCATCCTGTCTCTCCCAACAGAGGAATGTGTCCACACCCACCGCCGGAGGAAAGGAAGGATCATCAAAAAGAGGGGTTAGAGGGCCTGGACGGTGAACAATGTCCATCGTAGCAATGATCCGCTCCCAGACTACAAGAAACTGACGTGTGAGGTAAGGCAGAGAAGATGAAGGTCGCTGACAAGCAGACAACCAAGGTAGAGACAACAGTAATAGGGGAGACATAGCCTTCTCAATGCGCACCCATTGCGTACCCGCACCTGAACGGAACCAGTCTACCAATCGCATCAGTAACGCAGCTTGGTGGTAGCGTTTAAAATCCGGCAAACCTGCCCCCCCCCTCCTTTTTCGGCCGACTAAGGACAGCAAAACGAACACGAGGCTTAGAGGAGCCCCAGACAAATTTAGTTATGGCCCTATGCAAAATTTGGAAGAAGCTTGTTGGAATTATGATAGGGACGGTTTGGAATATGTAAAGGAATTTGGGTAAAATGTCAATTTTTACCGCGTTAATGCGCCCAAACCACGATATGCGATTCCCACCATACGCCATTAAATCCTTCAAGGTGCGCTGCAGAATGGGTGTGTAATTCAAAGCGAACAGATCCGACTGGTGTGTGGGAATTTGCACCCCCACATATTTTAGAGATGTAGATTGCCATTTGAACGGGAAAAAGCGAGCGAGATGGGTGGCTAAGGTAGTATCGAGAGAGATATTCAATGCCTCCGATTTGGAATAGTTGACTTTGAAATTGCTCACATGGCCAAAACGCTCGAATTCCCCGGTCAAAGATGGCAAGGAAACCATGGGAGTCGTAATGTACACAAGGAGATCATCGGCATATAATGCTAGTTTGTGGTGTTTTGCGCCAACACAAACGCCATTAACATTAGGGTTGTTCCGCAGTGCCACGGCCAGGTGTTCCATGACCAAAACATATAGTAAAGGTGAGAGTGGGCACCCTTGTCTCGTGCCATTAGAGATATGCAAAGAGTCAGATAACAACCCATTAACTCGAACCCTGGCCGTAGGCCCATGATATAATGCCATAATCCTATCCACCATAATGGCGCCAAGGCCAACCTGTGTCAGGACACTGCGGAGAAACACCCAATGTACCCTGTCAAATGCTTTTTCCGCATCGACCGAAAGTAAACACATCGGTATCTTATGGGATTGGCAGTATGATGTTAAAAGGAGGGTCTTGTTAGTGTTGTCCCGTGCTTCTCTGCCGCGCACAAACCCCACCTGGTCATCTGTGACCAAATCTGGTAAGAGAGGCGAGAGTCGAGAGGCCAGTAACTTCGCAAAAATCTTAACATCTACATTTATCAATGATATTGGTCGGAAGTTTGCGCATGCCGTCGGATCTTTGCCCGGTTTTGGTAAAAGGGTAATATGAGCCTCAAGGGACTGGGGTGCAAAGGGACACGAGGAAGACACTGAATTAAAAACTTTCGTCAAGAACGGAGCCAATTGATCCTTAAATGTCTTATAGAATTTATTATTAAACCCATCGGGTCCTGGACTTTTGCCCAAGGGGGAATCCCCAATAGCACACTCCACCTCCGTTTCCAAAAAATCCTCCTCGAGTCCCATAGCCTCCCCGCCCCGCAAGGACGGCAGCGCAGTGTCATGTACATACCGGTCTATTTTATCACGTAACGCATCCGCCTGCATATCCTGAAAATGGCCTTTAAGATTGTATAATGCCGAGTAATACTGTCTGAAGCAGTCGGTGATTCCCACCGGATCATGAACCTCACCGCCCGAGGGAGAAGTAATTTTAGGAATATACGACGCCTGGGTGCGAGGATGTAGTATCCGTGCTAGAGACCTGCCACATTTATCTGCAAATTCGTACGAGTGTTTTCTCATCCGGTCCCTAAATTGAGCGTGTGACTGGTCTATCAGAGAACGCAAGGATTCTCTTGCTGCAGTAAGTTCCGCAAATATCTGCGAGGAAAGCACTCGTTTATGGCGGGATTCAAGGTCCCGTATCTGAGCAAGGAGCCGCGTAATGGCTACCCCTTTTTCCCCCTTCAACCGAGCCCCATGTTGGATCAGGACTCCCCTGACTACACACTTTAGCGCCTCCCACTGTAATGGTAATGGGGTAGTGTCACGTGTGTGTACCTAAAAAAAACCATTAAGTGAGTCCTTAAGGGCTGACACACACACTGAGTCACCCAATAAATTATCGTTAAGTTTCCAAGATTGGAAAGTGGGTACTGAACTAGGAAACGTAAGTGTCAGAAATACAGGGGCATGATCCGACCAAACCATAGGGCCCACCTCAGAAATAGGATGCCAGGTAAGCAAATGGTGGCTAATAAGAAAGGCATCCAGTCTACTATACATATTGTGTAGCGGGGAGAAGTAAGTGTATTCTCTTACCTGAGGATGTAGAATCCTCCACACGTCAATCAGTTGCATGGAATGCATCACAGTATTCAAGGCTCCCAAGTGGGACTTCGGTACCACAGACCTGCCCGAGGAGGTGTCAAGCCTAGAATCGAACGTCAGGTTAAAATCACCGCCCACAATCAAAACTCCCTCCGTGAACTCTTCCAATTTCCGCAAATACCCACAACACACTCGTGCCTGATCCTGATTGGGGAGGTACATATTAGCCAAGGTGAACAGCTTATTCCGAATGGACAGTTTAAGAAACACATACCGACCACCCGGGTCAACCAGAACGTCTACCAGTTTATGAGAGAGTGACTTGTGTATACAAATACTAGCGCCCTTGGACTTGGATTCCGGGTTGGCACTGTGGAACCATACTGGATAATAGCGATTTGTAAACTGTGGAGTGTGGCCCACCTGAAAATGAGTCTCCTGTAAAAACAGGATATTTACCCGTTCTTTGTGCATGTTATATAATATCTGTGACCGTTTTTCCGGGACATTAAGCTCTCTAGCATTAAAGGTACAGACTTTCAGCTGCGCCATTTCCAACGCACGTATGTCTAGCAAATCGAGAAATGTGCTACAACAATGAAGAGAAGGACAAGACAGACAAGGAAGGGAGACACGACAACAAGGACAAACAAGCGGGTGAAACAAGCACCCACTCCTTGATCTAATCAAGGAGAAACAATCCAATATACACCGGATATAACCAGTGAAACCCTAAGAGGAGGAGTGTCAGGACAAGGTCTAGCCAGCGCCCCGCACCCCCCAACCCAGCAAATTTTATATAGCAAATAACGATATAACACAAAAGGAAAACCAAGGCACTTAGTGTGTTACCCAAAAATAATTAAATAAGGAGTTACATTGTTAGTAGGGCCTTAAAGAAACCCCGACAGCGAACACCACTGAATACATTCATTGTCAGCATAAATGTACAAACAGGTTAGCAATAAAGAATAATAATAAAAAAAAAAATATACATTCACAATCGACCGCTATTAGTGATCACCAGGTCTCCAACAGCAATCACCTGTGAAACATAATGCAGACCCACTCAGTAATGACCATATGTAACTCCGAATATAATTGCTTCAGCTGATAAACGCAATAACCATTGCAATTAAACTCCGACAGCAGGCTGCAATTAAGAGACATTAAAAGGGCATCACATCGGCTCCGCAGGACGCCCATCATGACGCCTCATAGGAGAAGCAGGAGAACGACCTCGCCTGCGTGACCGTGGACGCGGCGGCGGGATGGGAACATAAGGCCAATCCGGGGGAGAGACTCTAGGCAAACGGAGAGCATCACAGAAATCTGGAACGTCCCCCGGGTCACGAACACTCAGCAGTGCCCCGTTCCTGCGAACCTGCAACTGAAAGGGGTGACCCCAGGAATAGGAGATCTCATGTTCTCTTAAGACGTCCAGTAAAGGACGTAGCACCCGGCGCTTGTCCAGAGTCATCCTGGACAAATCAGACAGCAGCTGGATCTTGACTACCTGTAATAAAACCTCGCCTTTATCTCGGGCCTTCCTCATGATCTGCTCCTTAAGAGAAAAAAAATGGACACGGCATAGCACATCTCTAGGCCTATCAGGATCCGGGTTGCGCGGACCTAGAGTCCTGTGTGCTCTATCCAGCTCCAAGGGATCATCAGCAGGGCGCCCAAGTAGAGAATTAAACAGAGGCTGTAAAGCAGGAATAAGTTGACCCGGAGAGATATCCTCAGGAATGCCCCGTAGCCGAATATTTTTACGGCGATTCCGATTCTCATGATCCTCAGCAAGATTAAATAATGTGTGGATCTGCTGAGACTGCTGATCTAATCGGTTGGCATGAGAAACTTGTTGCTGTGTAATACTGGATACATCGCTTTCCATCCGCTGTACTTGATCGGACAATTGAGATAAATTGGTAGTTAGAGATTGTATTTCCGATTTATATGTCGTCTCCAGGTGGTTTACATAACGCTCCATGTCCTGTTTAGTGGGCAATGCTGATAGCTGTCACCTCAGGCCCTGTAAATCATCCCCTAGGACAGCAGTAACACCAATATGAGAGGAGGGATGAACAGCCATATCTCTGGGAGAGGTAGAAGGCAGGATTGCAGGCCCCAGCACATGAGGGGAGGATAAGGGAGAAACCCGGCCGCCATTACAGGCACCACGTGGCGAACAGTCCCGCGTAGGCAGCGCCATCTCAGCCCCAGAAGAGCTCGGCTCAATCCCATCCAGCAAGGAGGGAAACTGCCTCTGAGAGCCCGATATCGAGGGGAAGGGACTAGCGGTACCTGATGCAGCTACGCCGGCCGCAGATGATAGCCCCTCTGGAAGTGAAGTCCCGGCGCCATCTCGCCTCCCCTCCAGCGGCGCCATCTTAGATGATGTTCCAGATGCAGCGTCGGTCAGAAATCTCTGGATAGAGCCGGCTGAAGACATCTGCCGTGTACAGTAGGGAGTCCCCGTGGAGGCCATGGATTTCCTGACCATCAGGGTGATAAAATGATGCTTATTAATGTGCTGATGAGCGGGTTAGGGAAGTGCAGGAACGGAGTTCTCAAGCAGCACGTCTGGTCAGCGCCATGTCCAAGCCACGCCCCCCCACAAGAATTTGTTTCTTTAGAAAGGGCGTCATTATAGAAGAGAAAATTGTTTAGTCGCCATGGTGATGTAGTAGTATTGTTACATTTTGTTTAATAGTTGCAGCGGTCACATGCACAGGTGCATGTAAACAACCAAGGCGGTTTGCAGAGAACTGCATTGCTGATTGCTAGTGCTACCAGGAGTGTTGCAAGCCCCAAAGCATATGTCCTCCCTCTCTCACAAAAAAATTATCTATATACATTTATGGTTATTAAATCATACCTCTATACCAGACTAAATATTACGTGCATACTGTTACTAAACACAACTCACTATTATAAGACCAATATTACCAATATTCACACAATATAAGGTCCAAATAATATTGCCACAACATAACCACAGTGAATGAAAAATAGCCCCATATTATTACTAAATAATACTGCCACACTATGACTCCATAGTGACTGAATAATACCCCCATACTCTTACTGAATAAAAACAACTATACCCAGACCAATAATACCACTTTATAGTGACCATATAGTGGTAGATGCCAATTATACACAGGAGCTCTGCAGAATATATAATATTACCATCATATAGAGACCATACAGTGGTAGATGCCAGTTATACACAGGAGCTCTGCAAACCATATATGTGATTACAGCACATTTATATCCAGGGACTCACAGATTATGTTTTTTCTGATTAGTCGTTCACTTTCCCTTTATTTCTCCATCCGGCCCAGACCACCATGACGACTTATTCCAGCCACGACTCGTCTGCAGCATTTGACTCACAGACATGTTGGTTTCTCACTTTTCCAGCACCCTCTCCACCTGAACCCCAACCTCTAAGTAAACTCATAATCCATATTGCCCCAGATGGTAATAATGATTCCTCAGTGATCAACACAATAAAAGTGTCCCATCAGTAACAATGCCCACTTTGTGCCTCCACACAGCAATAATGACCCCTTTGTGCCCCCTGTCGATAGTGCCACTGCATCGCCTGTAGATAGCGCCACACACACTGTCCCCTGTAGATAGCGCCACACACAGCCCCCTGTAGATAGTGCCACATACACAACCCCGTGTAGATAGAGCCACACACAGCCCCCCTCTTGTAGATAGTGCCACCCAGCTGCCACACAGCCCCCTCTTGTAGATAGTGCCACACTGCCCCCTCTTGTAGATAGTGCCACACAGGCCCCCCTGTAGATAGTGACACACCACCCTTCCCCGTGTATAGTGCCACACAGCCCCTGCTTTGTAGATTGTGCCACACAGCCCCCCTTGTAGTTAGTGCACAGAAATTTCACAAACTGACTTGTTGCAATGGTGACAACCTATTACAGTACCACAATCAAATTTAGTGATCTCTTTAGAATGACCTATTCTTTCACAAATGTTTGTAAAGGCAGACTGCATGGCTAGATGCTTGATTTTATACACCTGTGACAATGGAACTGAATGAAACACCTGAATTTAATGATTAAGTTGTGTGTCCCAAAACTTTTGTCCATATATTATACAGGGTGGGCCATTTATATGGATACACCTAAATAAAATGGGAATGGTTGGTGATATTAACTTCCTGTTTGTGGCACATTAGTATATGGGAGGGGGGAAACTTTTCAAGCTGGGTGTTGACCATGGCGGCCATTTTGAAGTCGACCATTTTGTATCCAACTTTAGTTTTTTCAATGGAAAGAGGGTCATGTGACACATCAAACTTATCGAGAATTTCACAAGAAAAACAATGGTGTGCTGGGTTTTAACGTTACTTTATTCTTTCATGAGTTATTTACAAGTTTCTGACCACTTATAAAATGTGTTCAAAGTGCTCCCCATTGTGTTGGATTGTCAATACAACCCTCTTCTCCCACTCTTCACACACTGATAGCAACACCGCAGAAGAAATGCTAGCAGAGGCTTCCAGTATCCGTAGTTTCAGTTGCTGCACATCTCGTTTCTTCACAACATAGACAATTGCCTTCAGATGACCCCAAAGATAAAAGTCTAAGGGGGTCAGATCGGGAGACCTAGGGGGCCATTCAACTGGCCCACGACGACCAATCCACTTTCCAGGAAACTGTTCATCTAGGAATGCTCGGACCTGACACCCATAATGACATAAATAACTCATGAAAGAATAAAGTAACATTAAAACCAAGCACACCATTGTTTTTCTTGTGAAATCCTCGATAAATTTGATGTGTCACATGACCCTTTTCCCATTGAAAAAACGAAAGTTGGATACAAAATGGGTGACTTCAAAAAGGCCGCCATGGTCAACACCCAGTTTGAAAAGTTTCCCCCCTCCCATATACTAATGTGCCACAAACAGGAAGTTAATATCACCAACCATTCCCATTTTATTTAGGTGTATCCATATAAATGGCCCCCCCTTGACATTAAGGAACCAATACAGAATTTTTAACCTATTTAGATGAAAAAAAAATTATATTCTAGGGTGGGCATTTACTTTAAATACTTCTATTAGTACTGCTACTGCTACTGCTGCTGCTACCTCTACATCTACTGAGAACTAAAACTAACAAATCAAACAAAAAAATGTAAAAGTTATGACCACCAGGATGCAAAGAAGAAAAATCAAAAAAACTGTTCTGGTCCTCAAGCCCAAAATTGGCCGGTTCACATATCACATCCAAAAGAAGGAGGCAAAGAGAGAGTGGTTTAGCATTATATTTTGTTTTGCCTCTGAAAAAAGATATTAGTATTTGTACATATGCATGAATTTTCTCCCTCTATCATGATATTCTTGATGGTAAAAGTATGAGAGCATATGTGTAGGATCAGCGCCCCATAAATGAAGTTAAATGTAGAATAGAAGGGGAAAAATCACGGAACGATTATGGACTATCTAAATTAATTTAAGATGTGTTTTCTCAAATATCAGGCTGGTGGCTGTAAATTTTACCCAAATTGACAAAAAAATAATAACCTTCTTATGTATAATGAATAAATATGGGAAGGATCGTCTACATTGTGTCAACGTCTGTCTGGCTGTATAATATTTGTATTGAATAAATTTGGGAAGGATCATATCCATTGTGTGAACATCTGTCTACTTGTACGGACATTTCAAGGCATTTTCAAGTTTTTGATTATTAGATTAGTTTTACCAAAGCCTTCACATAGTAAAAAAAAATATACTAGGAAGAAGATTTGTGGTTGTGACTGGTTCCTTCTGACATAGTATTTCTGCTAGATATATGAATGTTCCATGTGTACGTGTTTATTTTGAGCAGTAACCTTGCATGTCAAATAAGTTTCTTCTCTGATCATAAAGATTAAGTACTTACTAATTAATTTTATTCCCTGGGGTCTGTTAGCTAGATTACCTAAATTGCCAATGTTGCTGGTCAACACTGTAGTGAATCATACAACAAAATGATGTCTACAGAGATACATGTTCACAATAGTAAAAATAAAAAAGTAAATTCATTGAAGGGCCTAGAAATTGTTAATTATGGACAATAGGACATAATTTCACACCAATTTATACATCATTGTAATATGATGATACAATAAAAAGTTTAGCAAATTATTGCGTTTGGAAGAGTGACATAAATCAATTGACATTGGGGCAGATTTACTAATACTGTTTTAAATTTAGACAGCTTAGAATTAGACTAGATTTGCCAAATTTATGAGAAATGCTTATGCTTGATTATATAATTGACGCATCTTTAAACTTTAAGCCACCTTGAAGCTGGTTTTGTTTGTGACAAATAACTAGAACAAGTCAAAATCATGGCAATCATACCATGTGAGCAAGGCGCAAAAAAAACAATTATTTCTGGCACATGCAAATAATAAATTACATATAAGTAAAATGTGCCACACAAATGGGCACACGAATAGACAGAAACGAGCTGCAGTATCAATAATAAATTTGACACAGTGTGTCCACCATCTTTAGGAGAATCTACTCACTTTCCCAAATGTTCTGCCTTGTCCTAAGAACTTACTAAGGGGCTGTTTACATCTGCATTGGAACGCTCTGTTAGGGGTTACAGAATCCGTTGTATTTGCCATACAAAATAGCGCATTATGCTACGTTGTTATGTCCGCCAAAATGACGAAAGCCATAAACCATATCAGAGACCCGACAGAACCCATTAAAGTCAATGGGTTCCATTGGGCGCCGATAGTTTCTGTCATGCAATGAATCCCGAGCTTCTGGTATTTTCGTTGTTCTGCTCCTTTGACGAAGCAGATCAATGGAAACCCAAACGCAGATGTTAATCCAGCCTTGGAATAATGTACAACATTTAATACAATATATGTTTGGATATTCCTGCATACTAAAGCAGGATCCCAGGTTCTCTGCAGGATCCCGACCTCTATTTTCTAAACATGTGAAATGTCAGTGGTCTACTTTACATAACCCCCACTATTGTATTTCTCTGCATTCTTTGTAAATGTAGACACTTGCCAAATTGTGAAAATGCCACTGAGCACTTTAAACCCATTGGTGCCTTTATGATTGAGCAACTGTTTATCTTCCCTCCTCTTTAGTAGAAAACAAGACTCGCCAAATGTATATCCTCTCTGATTGGTTGGGGGTAGCATGAACAATAGTTTAATGTATCACACCAGTGGGGTTACTGGAAGGATGTACAGGGGGAGATATCACTGTAGTAGACTGCCTCTTTTGTCCATGCCCACACTTTCAGTTGGATGTAAAGCTAAAACCCCCAGAAAATCAACGGTTTATACCAGGAGAATCTGGTTGGCTGCACTTTTGTGGTATTACATAATGTTCAATAAAATAAATAGTCAACCATGTAATACATCGTTGTACCAAGCCCTCCATAATAGCAGTGACTGCTCACACTGACTTATATAGTGGGCTCTGGGCAGGGGATGTCCTTCATTGAGATGCAAGTTTAAGGTTGACACTTGTGAAAATGTGACTATGACTACGTCAACATATGTAATTTGTCACCTGTAGTATCATTACAGCATGACCTACTTCAAGTCTAAATTGAAATCAGTCATATGTTGTTACTTTTCTACCACATACAGTAATATTATTATATATTTATATGATGATTTAATTAGACGTGAAAAAATTGCAATACAGCGGGTGCAGATACTATGACTAAATCATCACATACAATAAAAACTGCACATGCCTAATGTTTCACAAATATCCTTCTACCTATTACAAGGATTTGCACATTTAAAGCCCCTATTAGATCATTACATGAGTTATTCTTTGAAGGTGTATTACACTGGAGGTGTTTAGTAGATATCCCAGGTGATCTGCCCTCTTTCTTCCTGAATTGTCCTGGATCAAGGATTTCTTCATTTTGTTTTCCTGCAACTGTTAGTTCTACAGATCAAATAATGTCAGAAATTTCCCTAATGGATCACAGCTTTACGCAGCCTTGCCTCAATCCTTATTATTTCAATCTTCTTTTATTTTAACAAAATAGAAAAATGGAGCTGCTGTTTTTTTCTTTCTTTTTAGCCTAGGTCTTTGAGCAGTATTCCGACATTTGTGGATGTAATACACATTCACACACTGATGGGATTTATTTAATGTTTCACTGGGAAAGGGTCATTGAAATTTTCATCTCGTTTTGTAGTATGTACTAGGAATACTTATTAAGCAAGTAGGCTCGATTATAAGAAGAAGAAAAGACGTTGCTGTTATACAGTAACATGGCCGTATGTACTGTGCTAGAAAACAAAGGGGTTTCAATTAGAATATATTTTATGTGCTTGAGCTCAAAGCTGTTTTTGTTTCATCAATTCATTGATGCTCATATGATGATTGAGAGATGTCCAATTTAAAAACAGATTATGGTAATTATTTCTACACAGGAGTCCTTTTATGCTAAGAGACCAAAGTTGCACTTTCTATTATTTCTTTGATAACATATATTTAATCATGCTGTGTTTCATCTAATCTTCAGATTAAAATATTAAAACAATGAAGAGGAGTAGTGAAGAATTACATCTCTTGTGAGATTCCTGTTACGTTGCTCATTTGCATGTGTGCTGTCCACCTATTTGCAGATAAGGTCCCATGCCCATGTTCATTTTTTATATACAGTGAAGGAAATAAGTATTTGATCCCTTGCTGATTTTGTAAGTTTGCCCACTATCAAAGACATGAACAGTCTAGAATTTTTAGGCTAGGTTAATTTTACCAGTGAGAGATAGATTATATATAAAAAAAAAAAAAAACTGAAAATCACATAGTCAAAATTATATATATTTATTTTCATTGTGCACAGAGAAATAAGTATTTGATCCCTTTGGCAAACAAGACTTAAAGGAATAGTGTCGCCAAAAATTTTTTTTTTTATATCAGTTTGAGGTTAGTGTTTTATAAAAAAAAGTTTGTATTTATTTGTGTGTTTGTGTGTAACTTTTTTTTATTTTTTTACTTTTTCTTCCCTATGGGGGCTGCCATTTTTTTTCCATTTCTGTATGTGTCGATTAACGACACATACAGACATAGAATACGGCAGCTACAGTCCCATAGTGAATGCGAACGGGGCCCGTTCCATCCACTATGGTGTACGCCGTCTGTGTGGGAACGGCGCATGCGCCGCTCCCACACAGTCCAAGTTGAACTGAGCGCCGTCCGGCGCCATTTTCCTGTAGACCGGAAGTCACGGCCGGACAGTAAGATTACTACTTCCGGTCGCGGCTTCCGGACTTGTGCACTTGGAGCAGCGGCAGCAGACAGAGCGGACGGACCGGAGGGAGCGGTGGCGGCAGGAGCAGGTAAGTGATTTCTATGTATGTTCGTGTTTCAGTGTGTTTACTAGTGTATGTAAACCTACTACACTGTGTGTTAGCTCAAAAAATGGTGACACACAGTGTAGGAGGTTTGACCGTTCAATCCCCTCGTTTCTCCCGGCACTAGCCAGGATACAGGAGGGGGGATTCTGAGAGCTCACTAGATCGAGGGATTTTTTCCCAATTTTGAAATGTGGTTGCTTTACCACATGCAATGCTGCAATTTTGGGAATTGCTCCATCTAGTGACCAGTGCTGGGAAATATTATAAATTAGAATCTAATTTATAATATTTCCTGACTCGTGAAAAAAAAAAAAAAAAATTAGAACAATGTTTAATCACCTACACACTAATTGTTTAACTAAAAAAAAAAATGCATTTTTTGCTAGCAACACATTCCCTTTAATACTTGGTGGCAAAACCCTTGTTGGCAAGCACAGGAGTCAGACATTTTTTGTAGTTGATGATGAGGTTTGCACACATGTTAGATGGAATTTTGGCCCACTCCTCTTTGCAGATCATCTGTAAATCATTAAGATTTCGAGGCTGTCGCTTGGCAACTCGGATCTTCAGCTCCCTCCATAAGTTTTTTATGGGATTAAGGTCTGGAGACTGGCTAGGCCACTCCATGACCTTAATGTGCTTCTTTTTGAGCCACTCCTTTGTTGCCTTGGCTGTATGTTTCGGGTCATTGTCGTGCTGGAAGACCCAGCTACGAGCCATTTTTAATGTCCTGGTGGAGGGAAGGAGGTTGTCACTCAGGATTTGACGGTACATGGCTCCATCCATTCTCCCATTGATGCTGTGAAGTAGTCCTGTGCCCTTAGCAGAGAAACACCACCAAAACATAATGTTTCCACCTCCATGCTTGACAGTGGGGACGGTGTTCTTTGGGTCATAGGCAGCATTTCTCTTCCTCCAAACACGGCGAGTTGAGTTAATGCCAAAGAGCTCAATTTTAGTCTCATCTGACCACAGCACCTTCTCCCAATTACTCTCAGAAACATCCAGATGTTCATTTGCAAACTTCAGACGGGCCTGTACATGTGCCTTCTTGAGCAGGGGGACCTTGCGGGCACTGCAGGATTTTAATCCATTACGGCGTAATGTGTTACCAATGGTTTTCTTGGTGACTGTGGTCCCAGCGGCCTTGAGATCATTAACAAGTTCCCCCCGTGTAGTTTTCGGCTGAGCTCTCACCTTCCTCAGGATCAAGGATACCCCACGAGGTGAGATTTTGCATGGAGCCTCAGATCGATGTCGATTGACAGTCATTTTGTATGTCTTCCATTTTCTTACTATTGCACCAACAGTTGTCTCCTTCTCACCCAGCGTCTTACTTATGGTTTTGTAGCCCATTCCAGCCTTGTGCAGGTCTATGATCTTGTCCCTTACATCCTTAGAAAGCTCTTTGGTCTTGCCCATGTTGTAGAGGTTAGAGTCAGACTGATTAATTGAGTCTTTGGACAGGAGTCTTTTATACAGGTGACCATTTAAGACAGCTGTCTTTAATGCAGGCACCAAGTTGATTTGGAGCGTGTAACTGGTCTGGAGGAGGCTGAACTCTTAATGGTTGGTAGGGGATCAAATACTTATTTCTCTGTGCACAATGCAAATAAATATATATAATTTTGACTATGTGATTTTCATTTTTTTTTTAAATATAATCTATCTCTCACTGGTAAAATTAACCTAGCCTAAAAATTCTAGACTGTTCATGACTTTGACAGTGGGCAAATTTACAAAATCAGCAAGGGATCAAATACTTATTTCCTTCACTGTATCTGCTATGGATCGCCACTAAAGCTATTTCTGCCAATTTTCTATAAATCTGGCAGAAAACAAATCATGGCCTGTCCAATGGATACCATATTAGGGAGCGTTGTTTAGATTGGAGATTGACCATATAATACGGCACTGTATGGAGCACCATATGGCGGCACATGTTGTAATTCAGCACTGTATGGAGCACCATATGGCGGCACAAGTTGTAATACGGCACTCTATGGAGCACATGTTGTAATACGGCATTGTCTTCAGTCCCATATGGTGGCACATGTTGTAATGAAGCACTGTGTAGAGCAACATATGGTTGCACGTGGTGTAATAAGGCACTATATAGAGAACCATATGGTGGAACAAATTGTAATACGGCACTGCATGGAGCAGCATACGGCGGTACATGTTTTAATACTGTATGGAGGAGCATATGGTGGCACACATTGTAATACGGCACTGTATGCAGCACCTTATGGTGGCACATGGTGTAATATGGCACTGTATGGAGCATAATATGGCAGTCCATGAAATTTCCACTGCTCCAAACTACAGAGATGCAGGGAACCCGTGTACCTCCGCACAGTCTCATGCACACAGCTCTGCATTGTACTTAAAGCCTTACCGTGACTTTTAAGAATGTTGGGCAACCCATATAATGTTTATACACACTGCACACATATCCATTACAATATAATCAAGATTGTATAAAGAACATATTAATGAATGCTTTGGAGGTGTTAAGTATTTTCCAAACAGCAGGGTTCCGAGGTTAATGACCATCAAGATGCTACAAGTTGAGGAAAAGGGTAGTTTGTAGAATTAATGCCAGGAAGATTGCTCACATTGCTCACAGGTGATTACTGGACAGGGTGAATTGATAGAACTGGTATTTTAAAATGTCATTTTGTACAGCGTATTCAATTATTGACATTGAAAACAGTTTTAGCAAATTTAGGAAATTATTTTCAATTGCTTTCAAAGGGAACCTGTATTTCAGTGTTGTCTTTTGCTTAATTATATACTGTTTTTACAGTGCGGCAATCACAAAATCTCAAATAGTTCTCCAATAATACAATTCTGTAATACAAATACAGTACGGTACAATACAATTATAATCAAGATATGAGAGTGAAATAAAAATACAATCCTTACATTTATAATGGAGGAATTCTCTACTAGAAAAATAGGGTCACATTATGTATTATATATATAACACTCTATGGTTCTCAGTTTTTCCCGTTACTTATTTGCATTCATGCCATCTCTTTATGTGCTTGTATAAAAGTGGCATACCTCCATGCAGATACATCCCAGATTTTTTTTTACCCCAGATTCCCTCATATATTGACAGCATCAACTGAGGCCAAAAAAAAAAAAAGAATTCTAACCACTACCGATGGAAGATATATACTCGCTTATTTCTAACTACACTATCAACAAAGATTACGTGCTTCTAAATGTTTAATTTTCCAAGAAATATAAACTGTTCCCTCTTAAACTGTTGTCCATAATGAAAGAAGGAACGTTTAACTCTATAATTATAAGTAGAATAAGTTAAGTCTTCCCTTCACCTTGGGCAAAAATTCTGCTCACTGTCCTAGCTCTGTATATCTCTCTATACTGGCCTTCCCCTGGGACTTAGAACCCGGGGCCCCTGGTCTGCCTGATCTCCCCCTCCCCAGCTAGGCCAACGATTATAGAAGATTATTTGAATGCTATAATATACCTAACACTTGACACTACTTCTAATAGAAGGATATACTCTCCGGTCCATAAATGTCCAAAGAAACCCTGGGAAAATCCAACTAAAGTCACCAAATGTTTCTAGTTATAATGCTCCTCATGACCAAACTCAAAATTCCACCTATGTACGGTAAATATTAATGACCAGGCATATTATTATATTTTTACACTTTTGTGTGGTAATCATATATTCACAGTTAAGATATACTAGAAAAACATTGGACAGGTTAACCTAACACTACCTTACAAAGTTAATTAATACTACTAATTCAGTCTCCATGTCCCCTTAAATGTATCACTTTTTGTAAATTGCATCCAGTAATGAGTGATTTCAGTGAACAATATGAACATAATATTCAGGTTCAGCTTGCAAACCTGAAGTTCAAGTCAACACATGCTTAAGCAAGATGTCTCAGTGGCAATTAGGGCTGGATGAAATGGTTATTTAAGGATTAATTAGCGGAATCGTGAACGCCATGCATGTTGGTTGCTCTCAAGGACTGATAGTGAAGAGTTTTAATTTAATGCTTGAGTGATGTTTTATCATTTGCTGATCTTGCTCTCTCAGGTGTATGTCTATATGTCTACATATATATAGTCAGAAATATGTTTACTGTCACAATTAGTTAACAACAATTGTATAATATAATATAGAAAATTCATTTGGAGCATGTTTTCTTTGTAGTCATATCCCAGGATATCTGTAGATGGATTATAGTAAGCCATACATGTTTTCTCTTTGCCCAAACCATTTTTCCATGTATATATATAAATATATATATATATATATATATATATATATATATATATATATCTATATATATATATATATATATATATATATATATATATATAGATATATATGTATATGTAATATATTTATATTTAACATCGTCACCAGAATTATATATTAGTATGTAATATCATACATTGGGCTAATATAATATGGTAATTAGTACATTTTGCATATTATATTTTGATGCTTGGAATTTATCTTAAGTTCTTGCCAACTCACCTTCTCTAATACAATGCAAAAACAATAAATTGCTTTTGTATTCATACATACAGACAGACGTCCCACTATTTATTTTTACCGCTGCCAACCCAATAATAAAGCTGTTTTTTTTTTTTAATTGTTTATTGTTTTTTATTGAAACTTTGTTTTATATTAAAAATTATACATATGTTATTTTGGTTTATGAAAATGTTTAAATCTTTACTTTTAAATACAAACTAAAATGTACTGAAATAACTCTCTATGCACTAGTAAATGAAGGCATCTATTGCAACATAAATAAAGAATGCCTAAGGCCTCAGTCACAGGAGCGTATGCGATTCACGCGCGTGGAAAACACGCGTGAATCGGGTCCGTGTGTGTTGCGTCAGTGTGCTTTGTGAGTGGCATGCATTATTGACACACTCGCATTGCGCATCTTTTTAAAAAATATATATTTTCAATTGAATTGATGCGTTAATCACGCACTGCATACAGATGTACATCCGCGTGTGTGCGTGGTTTTCAGGCATCCCATTGACTTTAATGGGCACGTAGGTGCGTGATAACGCACCAATATAGGACATGCAGTGAGGTTCACGCAACGCACTCACGCATGTGTGAATAGCCCCATTGAAAACAATGGATCCGTGTGCTGTGCGTTGTTTCAACGCTCGTGTGAATCGTGCCTTAAAGCGACCCTCCAGGCTCCCCCTCACCAAGGCTCATTTCCTCATTATTTGTGTGGCGATTACCTAATAAACATTTTTTCATTGGTGGTTTAGTAATCTTTACTTTATAATAATGATGCCCTCATTGTAATGGAAATCAGCTATCCGTGCACTAACTTCCTGAGGAGCCTGTGATGGACTTATGTTTATGCACAGCAACCAATCTGAAGAGACAGAGCTGTGGTAGGGGAAGAGAGAGCAACAGCAGCCTGATCCAATGACAAGGCGGGAGGTGTGTCTCAGGCTGCCTAAGACTCTCTGTAAGCACTGTAGCTAAACTGTAGTCACAGATCTCAGCTCTGCCATAATGCGGCTGAGCTGGAAAGCAGCCTAACAGCAAAATCTGGGGAAAATAAATAGCAGGTAATCAGTCCCTGTAGGTATTTAATTACATATCATTTTCGAGCTTCTGAGTGGACAGTTGCTTTAACAGGAATTATCAGTGGAGGTTTCTCCAATACCAGCTGTTGGGACTACAGCTACTATCTCACATTTTATCTTGTGAGCACTACAGCCTGCACAATCACTAGGATATGCAAGGGTGGATTCATGTGACACTGAACAATGCAACACTGAAGTCAATGGAGAATAAATTGAACTGACCAGTTGTGTAATCACATCTACACATAAAAAGATATGAACTAAAAAAATGTCAATGTGATTCCACCCTAAAATATGTCTAGTGGTTGAAATTCTGTAGAGTGGAAAGAGGTTAAATAATGTATTCTACTTTTTCAGTTTTCTATAGTGTTTTTTTTTAGTTTTTTTAGGAAATTGGTGGGAATCGTTTAATTAAGAGTCTATCTTGAGAAGCCATTTTGAAGAAACCCAGATGAAATGTAAGAACAGTAGTCATTATAATATATATATATATATATATACATATATATATATATATATATATATATATATATATATATATATATACACTGCATATACATACATATATATATATATATATATATATATATATACATATATATATGTACATATAAAAATTCAAAAATGATCTACGGAAATGCACAACCAGCATTTTTTATATTTTTGACAAATACTTTTAAGCAAAAGAGTTGGATTACTTAATGTTGGACATTCTTATTTCATTAAACGAGATGTAATATAACCAACTACCAACTCCTGGATGAATCCTCATATCACCTCACAAACAAATAACATTATAGACAATATTATACACTTCTGGAGATCAACATGACAGTGTTGCATAAGGCTCTGTTTACATTATATTCGGGGTACACATTCGGCATACATGTTTGAACAGTGACGGTAAACCTATATCCAGACATATGTAACAATATGCATGTACGGTTCCATATGTCTACCATTGACTCCCATTATAAAAGAAAAATCTAAACACGCTTTGTAAATTATTTTGTGGGATTCAGTTGTTTTGAAAAACAGTCAAACAACCTTTTCATTACAGTTGAAAAAAAATTCTGTAACACGTTCTATAGCTCAAATGATTAAAATGTATTGTATGTGGTTGGTTCACTTTCTCAGTACTTATTCACAGGTAATATGTGTTATATGCAATGTTTTTTGTATTTCACTGGACATTGGTTAGCTTTATTGACTTCTATCTTTAAACACATAGACTTGATTGCCCACCTACTTTATAATGTCTGGTTATTAGAGTAAGAAGATTTTTTTTTTTTTTTTAATGGAACAATTAAGCTGCAGTCAGCTTATTAAAATTCTGCTTTACATCATTTTTTTTTTAATTAACCTGACTGGAAACGACTGCATAATATTAATCTAAGTGAACAAAATAGGCTCAATTTGATCGGTTGCATTTATGTTCAAATATAGTACAAACGTCTGAATAGAATTATTGCTTTTCTCATTTTTACTTTTTAATTAAAGAGAAAAGATAAAATTGCATTTCACATGGTATATGACTGAAAATTGTGCTTCAAATATTAGGATCATTTCCCGACGGAGGCACGGTTATCCCAAATTTCATCAGCTTTTACTGGGCAAACTAAACTAATTGATGCCAAAGGACTATAACTTTGTTAATTGTTACTTAGCTTCTATAGCTATTTTGGATAGCATGATCTGGTGTGAGGTCTGATTTAATTTTGGGGTCTGGTCTGATCTGATCTTTGTTTGATTCCTTCGCTGCCTCCATCCTACATGTTCTATTTATGTGGCTGATAGTGTTTGGTACCATTGTTTGTGTCATTTTTACCCATCTAGATTTAATTCCTGGGAGCAGCATGCTACGGAAGAGGGGCAGGGTTCTAACAAAAGATGCTCCAGAATTGGTATTTCAGGGGGAATACAAGTTTTTACTAAAACAGACATGTCAGGAGAGTCAACTAGTGCTCTTTAACCCCTTAACGACCGGCGTATAGTGTTTTTACGTCGGTCGTTTAGGGTAGTTCTTCTGAAGTGTCGGCTTTTCACGTCGGCACTTCAGAAGAACTTTCCTCGCATCGTGTGGGGTGCTGCTGAAGCCAGTGCTGTTAGTAACAGCCTCGCGCTTCAGGGCAACGATCAGAGACCACTAGCAGTGGTCTCCGATTGTATGTAACCCCTCAGATGCGGTACTCAATAGCAAGTGCCGCATCTGAGAGGTTTGCTAGGGAGAGAACCGCATCGGAGCGGTTTTTGCGGGGATCTGAAGTCCGGGCTGCTGGTAACAGCTTCGGGCTTCAGGGCAACGATCGGAGACCACTAGCAGTGGTCTCCGATCATATTTAACCCCTCAGATGTGGCACTAAATGGCAAGTGCCAGCCGCATCTGAGTGGTCTGCGAGGGAGGGGTCCGCATCGGAGCGGTTTTCGCGGGGATTGCATAATCTGCCTCTGAAGCGAAGGCTGTTAGCAACAGCCTTGGCTTCAGAGTGATGATCGGAGACCAATAACAGTGGTCTCCGTTCATGTGATCACTGTGAGAACCATTCACAGTGAATACAAAATGTAAACAATGTGTTTCTCCTTCCTGTCTCTCTGTCTCTCCTCACACTTGTTACTTTGTATGAGAAGAGACGGAGAGAATTTTACAGTGACTCCGAAGACACTAAATTACTAAAAATCTAATATAAATACTTTATATAAACTTCAATTGTATACCTAGGCTAAGCTAGGGTTATCCTTAGGGTTATTCTAGGTCTATTCTAGGTTCTATTCTAGAATTAGTCTAGAGTTAGCCTAGGTTTAGTCTAAGGTTAGCCTAGGTTTAGCCTATGGCATACGTGTGTGACGTCTGTGTATTTTTTTGTGTAAAAAAAAAAGTTAAAAAAAAATATATGTAAAAAAAGTTTTATAGCCTATGTGTTTTTTGTGAAGCGTGCTTTTGTGACGTCCGTGTATTTTTGTCTGTGAAAAAAAAAAGTAAAGAGAAAATAATACATTTGTCTGCGTGTGCGTCTGGTTGCAGTCTTTGTCGTACGTGTGTGTAATTACAATGGCCCATAGAAGGTTCACGGTGGAAGAGGCATACGCCATGTTAATTTCTGACTGATGAAAGTGATACAGAAACTGCGTCCGAGGTAGAAATGTTGTCCACCAGTGATAGCGACGACAGTGATACGCTTTCTGCAAATGCAAGTGTCACTTGCAGAGTCCACAAGCACAGGGCATGTCGCAGAAGTACCACAAAACACGGCCCGCTCTATTCCCCCAGAATATATTGAGTGGGTACCCATGGAATCATTTTCCCCTAATATCCCCGAATTTATTGCCACACCAGGGATAAATATTAACGTGGAAAATTTTACAGCCCTCGATTTTTTTAAAATATTCAATACAGATGAACTATTGTAGCTGGTTGTCAACCAAACCAATCTGTATGCTCGCCAATTCTTTGCTTTAAAGCCAACGTCCTCCTATGCAAAGCAGTGGCACCCCAGAAATACTGGCGAAATTAAAACATTTTTGGGGCTCATCCTCAACATGGGGTTAGTGAAAAAGCCCTCAATCCGGTCATATTGGGCAACAAGCTCTACACATGCCACACCAGTTTTTCCAGCCATTGTGACCAGAAGCAGATATGAAGTGCTAATGCGCCTCCTTCATTTTAGCGACAATCACCAGCCCCCCCCCGTAGTGATCCAGACCGTGACCGCCTGTATAAAATAAGGCCCCTGATAAAAAATTTGGAGGAGTCATTTATGCCGGTGTACAACCCCAAAAAAAACCTGGCGGTGGATGAATCACTGAGTTACAAAGGTAGGCTCTCATTGCACCAGTACATCCCCTCAAAGAGATCAAAATATGGGGTTAAAATCGACAAGCTCTGTGAGAGCGGTACAGCCTACACATCTGCCTTTAGAATTTATGAAGGCAAAGACCGTGATATTAACCCCCCAGGATGTCCCAGTGAGCTAGGACGCAGTGGCAAAATAGTCTGGGACTTATTGCAGCCTCTGCTGAATAAGGGTTATCAGTTATACACTGATAACTTCTATACCAGCGTCCCCTTGTACAAGCACCCACAAGCCGCTGACACAGGGGCTTGCGGAACAATCCCCAAAAACAGAAGGGGCTTGCCACAGGAGCTGGTGAGAAAACACCTGAGAAGGGGGGAATCAAGTGGTCTTTGCAGTGGAAACCTTCTTGCAATAAAGTTTAATGACCACAAGGATGTGTTCTTGCTAAGCACTGTTCACACAGACTCAAAAGTGACAGTGAGGGAACATGGTGCCCCCTCTGATAAAAGAGAAGCCGGTCTGCATCATCGAGTATAATAAATACATGGGGGCAGTGGATTTGTCTAACCAGGCTTTACAGTCATACCTGGTGCAAAGAAAATCCCGCGCCTGGTATAAAAAGGTGGCCATCCACCTTATTCAGATGGCAGCATTCAACGGTTTTGTGCTGTACAAAAAATCAAATGGGCAAAATAAATTTTTTCAATTTCTGGAGAACGTAATTGAACACCTTTTATTTGAGTCCCCTGACCCCAGACACAGCCATGAGGCAGAAGATGTCCGACGGCTTGTGGAACGTCACTTTGTATACCCTGTGCCGGCTACTGAAAAAAAAAACAATACCCCCAAAAGCAATGCAAAGTGTGCAGCAAAAATGGCATACGAAGGGACACATGATTTTATTGCCCTACATGTCCCTCTAATCCTGGTCTCTGTAACTATCCATGCTTTGAAATTTATCGTACAGTCCCACATTATTAACTCATTTACTTTCACACCGTTTTTGCAGGGAGAACCAAAAGGGAGGGTTACTTATTGGATAATGTTTCACTGTAAAAATGCAGCAATACTGTATTTTCTGGAAAATAATATTTTTTTATTTCTTTCCACCTATTAAAAATACTCACTATACCCCTAGATGAACATTAGCAGGACATTTATACTTGTCAAAATAACCTGCAGTACCACGGCAAATATAGCGTGGTTCCCTAAAATCAGCTCTGGCATAAAAAGGCCTCCAAAAGCCAAAGTGGACTCCTTCTATGATATGCCCTATAACGGGTCCATATAATAGATTAGACACACATATTTGGTATCGCCGTACACGGGAGAAGTAACAGAATGTGGAAAGGTGTCACTTTTACCAATATGTCATATGGTGTTTCGAAATGGCTGAAGAAAAGTGCCACTTTTGTAAAAAAAAATGCAATTTACATTTTCTTGGCCCAAGTTTGGCCAATTTCTGTAAAAAGTGTGAAGGGTTAAAACAAAAATTGAACCACTAGAAATAGACTTTAGAGTGTCCAGTTTGTAGAACACAATGTTTTTTTTACCATTATTTATTGGACTTTAAGTCCATTACCCATACATTACTACCATGGTGTAAAAAACGAAATTAAGACATTTTAGTGCGCAATTGAAAAAAGGGGCACTAGTGTTTTATACTATATTTCTGGTCAAATAAAATAAACTACACCTCCAAGTCAGGTGTCTTTATGATCAGGATAAATGAAAAAATATATTTCAATACATTTGTATGATACAATTACTTTTATTTTCAAACTGTTACGTTTTAAATGATGAAAAATCAAATTTTTTTTATTTTCTGTCTTTCCACGGCTATAAAAAAAGTAACAAAAATGTTACCTATACATATATACCACAAAAAGGAAGCACTACATGTCCCAAGAAAACAGTGCAAAATTCACATTGATACATAAAACACATACAGAGTTATACTGCATTACATCTGTGAATAGCAAAACTGCGAAAATTGCTCTGGTCACTAAGGTCTAAAACACCTTCGGTATTAAGGGGTTAAGGGAATGACATAATAGGGAGAGGTGTTGCTTGTGAGTACTAGGGGGATGGTTCAATAATACTGTTTTGTCACACAGCTGTCATCTTTGCCGGTTGCCATGTGTAAAGCAATGGAATGCTAGAAAATGTATTATAGATGTCTAAACCATACAATGTACGTAACCAATGTAGCTAATAAGCTGAACTCTCTGATAATAAAACAGGTAAAGCAATATCTTAATAGAATAATCTACCCTGTAAGCTTCTATTAAGCGTAGGGGATAGTTCAGCATATAACCATTGTTAGGACAGTGGTTGACTTGTTCATACTGAAATCTATTTAAAAATACACCTACCAGTGAAAAAAGTACGAAGGACAACATCAAAATACTTATTAAAATTTATCTACATATGTATTGGAATATCAATATGTAAAATAATTCATAAAAGGCATACGTATCAACACCTACATGTAGCGTCCATGGCCACGGGCCGTCGGGTTTCCTCACCTCCCGACGACCGCAGCCATGGATCCGCGAGCACTGGTCCCCATCTCCTTCCTAGGAGACGCCAGCGCTCACTTCCGCACCGGTCTGCTGTGTCCCGTAGGGCCAGCGCGCGCACCAGTAAAACAATCATCATTATCAACCACATGATTTCCTGGTCTATAAAAAGGCCCCAGCCCTTCTGATCCTTGCCTGAGCGTTGTTAGTTATTCCCAAGTCTGTCTTGCAAATGGTTGCTTAGTGTTTCCCGTTCCAGCTGTTACCCGTGCCCTGTTACCTGTTCCTGTATCCCGTGCTGTATTCTTGTTCCTGTGCCTACTAGTTGGAGTCGTGTCTACTGCACCTGCTGTTGCTTTGCCACGTCCTGTGTCATCTGCCACGTCCAGAAGGATTTGCCACGTCTGGCGCAACCTGCAGCACCTGTGTCATCTGCCACTTCCAGAGAGATTCGCCACGTCTGGCGCAACCTGCGGCACCTGCTGTCATCCGCCACGTCTGGCGTTACCCGCTGCACCCACCTCCATCCGTGCCAGAGCTGCGGCCCCTTGTGCGGGCCTGTATTTCTGGGGTTCCTGTTGTTTGGCCAGCTGCCTCCCTGCTACAGCGGTGCGGCCTAGTGGGTCCACATACTCACAAACCGTGACACTACAAATGCAAGTCCATGATCATTAACCTGAACGTGCGTTTAGCCGTTGCTTCACCATGACAAGCTGTGTTACAATTATTTGCAATATAATAATCATGGACTGCATTTACCTTGAGTTAGTTTGGATGTTGATCATTAAGATTATTATGAATTTTTACATATTGATTATCCAAAAAAGATTATTTAACTTTTTTTAGGTGTTGTCCTTTGCACTCTTTATAGCGGTAGGTGTATTTGATGGTTCTAGCAGAGTTTAGGACGAGATATACAGTATACGCTTTATAAGAGGACAAGGAGTTTTGAAAAGCCTGGTAGGGAGCAGGTACATCTATAATCAAAGATACTAACAAGAAGTATCTCGTTCACTGCGCAAACTCCGGTAAACCTTTACAAATTAATGGGATATCAAGTAATACTCTCTAAGTAGAGTGGAAAAAGGGTATTTAATTGCCATTTGACAAATTGTTAGTACACGTTTTATAGGCCCATTTGTAATCGATTTATCCTTTTAAAATGCCATATTATGTTTCAACTCATATTTTGCTAATTTTATAACGTTTAGATGTCAAGGATCTGTAATATCCGGTACCTTCTACCAATCTGTGTGGTGATATGCTGCCTATGTAAGTGACAAATGTGATGTATTCGCTCAGCTGCTTGATAACTCTCTCTACTGACCACACAATACTTTTCTGAGAAGTGACTGCTGTTATTAAATACTCACAGTGCCGTGATTTGCTGCAGTGTGACCCATCCTAATGGAACAATCAGCATGTCTTTTATAATCAATGTATATTAACACTGATCACAGAGACTTGCTCTGGAGACTCTAAAATAGAATATATTACATTATAAAACAATGGCTCCAGCATTCCCTGGAATCAAAATTAAACCCCTCGAGACAAAAACGAATAGATCTTTTGGTGTTCAATGTGAAAAGGAAAAAATATAAATTAATGAAAAATTATCTTCCAGATTGTTTTAAGATCTTAGGGGTATATATTCTAGTCATGTCTGTATAAATATATGAAATCAAGAAAACATATTTTATATATACATATATATATATATATATATATATATATATATATATATATATATATATATATACATATGTATATATACATATATATATATATATATATATATATATATATATATATATATATATATACAATGCCCTGGAAAAGGAATGTACAATACCACAAGTACTATAAGGGCAAAGCCCCACTAGTGTCCCAGACTTTTACTGAAGCCTTATTCCCGCAGCATGTCCAATTTGCGTCTGCAAAAAAATGGGCCGTTGTTCATGCATATTAATGTCCGTGTTGCGTCCGTGTATTTTCCATTTGTCATTCATTTTTCTCTTCCGTTTTTCTCCTCTGCAAGCACTTCCTGTTTATTTCCTTTTTTTCTCTGCATCTCTTAGCAACTGATCAGTGAAAAACGGACAGCACGCAAATGTCGTCCGTGTGCTGTCCATTTTTTTCACGCACCCATAGACTTCCACAGGCGAGTCTGGTCCATAAAAACGGACCTGAATAGGACATGCTGTGAGTTTCTCGCAACAGACACACGTTCCATTAAAAAAAATACTAATGTGTGAATAAATGGTAAATCTGTTGGACTGATGATTGCCCTGCCCCCTCCCACTAAACCCTGGACCCTACCCAGTATTGGAAAGCAAAAAGTCACAAATTATTGCACAATGTCAGAATTGTGGCACATATTTAGTAATAAGTTTCCCCCTATGAGCCTCCAGTTTTCACACGGTACCATAGAACAAGATCTTAAATATGCTCATATGCATGAGCCCCAATAGTAATCCATGCTGCAGTTTCATAACTACATCATGGTTCTTCCTCAAAAGAAAAATGACAAATGCTATGGTGGCCATTTGACCATCGATGAGGTTGTCACTCTGCTTAGAGCAGATAAGGTGAGCACAACTTCTTTTGAGGCACAAGTTCAACCCAAGCAAGGGACAGCTTGAATTTGAACTGAAAGTTTTAGAGACAGATTCAAATTGTGAAATATAAATGATAAGAATATAAATCTTTGAAATATAACACATCTTATTATAGAAAAAGACGTTGAATACAGAAATAGATAGAGACTGTCCACATAGCCCTGCATTTATTTGAGAGAATATTAAATTCTTGCAGAAATGTATATTACAGAAAGAATTGTAAAAGTGACAATTTGGCACAGTGCACATTGACTTTCTTTGTCATATTCTAGCTGATATTTCACTTCTGTACCCAAGGTTATGAGAGTCAGTATAACATTAATCTTTGACAGTTCAACAAAGCAATGAGTTCAGATAGCCACAGAGCTGCATTATAAAGTCATTGAAGTTGGAGGTACTGAATATGGTTTGCGTTACTAAGGGAGGAGTATAATGATGCACATAAAATTTCTATTTAGTTTCTGGGTTTTTTAATGTACTTAACTGGTGAAATAATAGGGACTGCTACTTTCCAATTCTTTATTGAGAGCTGCCATTTTATTCAACTAAGGATTTCATATGAATTAAAATGATTCTTTGACTCATACCAACATAAGGCTCAAAAGAGAACTGTCAACAATATGCACATATCTCGACCACATCAAATCTCCATTATGTGCACCATTTGCTTTACATTTGCTATATGTTCTATTATTCTTTATGCATTCATTGGAGCAAATGGACAAACTTGATCACAAACAAAATCTATTCAGAGCAGGATTTAGCATTCTGTATATATCAGGACTATTCAATTTTTAAACCCAATAGATTGCTGCAATTTCTAAATAAAGGCTACTGTTTTATCAGACAAAATATGTTTTTGTTGGGACTCTTTAATTTACAGGGCACAGATATGCTGTAATTTTCGAATATACTGTATAATATATGTTTCAATACAGTACTGTGACTAAAGTCCACGTTTCATATAAATGAAGAAGGGGAATTACAAAAATGTGTATGGTTGAGCCCAAGTTTCACTGGATGCAAAATGCACTCCTAAAGAGAGAACTACTGTAGAAAGAAATACATAAAGCTGAACAACAAAGTCCTAGAAGCGGAATAAAGCGAGTGAATGATCAATCAGCTTCTTTGATGGTAAAGATCTGATCAAGATTCTAATGACCTGTGATATCAGAAAGACATTTTAGTCTAGAGTCTATATAAGAAAAAAAATGTTACTAGGCTCAACATAACTGATGAAATAAAAATAAACTATTCTGTTTGGGAAATTTTCTAATTTAGACAACCCATTTTCATATATTATATTAGGGAAATCTGAGTAAATAGAGGGGGTTACCTAGGATCCTTAACTGTTGGCAAAGAGAGTGGTTACAAATATCAACTTTTGTTCTGGAGAACCTGTCCTTTTCAGCATTACACCGACATATATACACTATATAATGTATATAGTGCCCCACATATAGCCCCCTTCTGTAGACAGTGGCCTACATATAGCCCCCTGTAGATAGTGCCTAACATATAGCCCCCCTGTGTATAGTGCCCCACATATAGCCCCCCTGTAGATAGTGCCCCACATATAGCCCCCCTGAAAATAGTGCCCAGCATATAGTCCCCTGTATATAGTGCCTCACATATATAGCCCATCTGTATATAATGCCCCACATATAGCCCCCTGTATATGGTGCCTCACATAGCCCCCCTGTATATAGTTTCCTACATAAGGGCCCCCACTGTAGATAGTTCCCTACATATAGCCCCCTCTATAGATTGTGCCCAACATATAGCCCTCTCCTCTTGTAGATAATGTGACACACACTTTTTAAAGAAAAAAACAACTTTACATTCTCATCTTGATCCCGTTCCCACGCCGTGCTGTGTCAATGCAGGCCTCCTCTTTTCTGAGCAGGTCTGCTGGGACTGAACGATGTAAGCGACAAGATAACGTCATTGCGCCGCTAGCGTCATTGAAATGCGCTGATTGGCTTGGCAGAATGACTTGCCCCGCCAATCAGCGCCTTTCAACAATGGAAGCGGCACGCGTTGTCGAAAGGTGATTGGCGTGGCAAGTCATTCTGCGCTGCCAATCAGCGTTATTGTAAGGCGCTGAATGGTCGGGCACGGAACGGGCCCGTGCATTCAGCGCTTATGCATGTAATTGTACCTGCGTTCTATAGACACAGGTACAATTAGTGTAGGTGGGGGTGGCGGCGGCTGGTTTCAGTGACGCCGCTGCCCCCTCAGAGAGGCAGCAGTCCGCTGCCTAGGGCGAGATGCAGAGAATATATTTTGAGGATAATAGAGTAGAAAAAACTGTGAAAAGAGAGCAAGAAACAGAAAAAGATGAGAAAAACAGAAAAAGATTGACTTCACTTCTCTTGTTCTTGTTGGTCTATCTTTAAACTTGATATTTGTTTCTTACCCAGGAGAAATGCAGAGATAAAAACTACTAAAAATGCAAACTATCACATGATTTCCCTTGTATCCCACAGCATTACAATTATGCTAAACATCGTTCAACTCAGATAAGAGTCTTACATTAATAGAGAATTGTCTGACATACAAGCTGGACTCAGGAAAGGTCAAGGGAGAATAGATATTATTTCTGATGCATACCTAACAATTGAAGAAAGTCAAAAAATGCACAGAAAAAGTCAATATAAGCTTCAATTACTGTAGTAAAGTCTTTGGGCGAGATTTATTAAGACGGGCATTTCATACGCAGTCTTAATAAACAATTAATTGGCGTAAGATGCAACACATTTATTAAGAGACGAATGCCTCTTGAGAAATTTGTTCCTTCCTTCAGCTAGCCGTGCGCCACAATTGTGGAGGAACGACCATGTGCCATCCATTACTCGCTTTCCATCAAACATAAATAAAAAATAAGCATTTATAACTTCACCACTCCTCTTTGCTCCTAACCCTTCAAGTCCCCCCAGGCTCTCTCAGAATGCCGCAGTTCACACAAGGTCCTGACGCCAAGTAGCCTTAGGGCCTTATATGCGATGCAGCATATAAGTGCTGTGTTACATACAGAGGTATCGATCTTTAACTTGACTTTTAATGCATTAAATTTACAGTGGTAAGAAACTTTAACTTGACTTTTTAATTAAGTGATGTGTTGTCATACTGCAGCAAATAATCAAGGTAATAATTGCTACGTATGTACAACATCCTGACGCTGTCCAGCACCAATATGTTGTATGAGCTGCAGAATGCTGAGGGAGCCTGAAGGAGCCCGAAGGGGAGAAGAGGGGCAATGAGGTGAGCATACTCTTTTTTTTTTTTTTTTTCCTGGGGCGTAGTCTGATTGGGAAGCAAAGTACAAGGCCCAGTAATGGACCTCTAACTGGCTATGCCCCACAGAGTAAAATTTATGCCAACTAGGATTTTAGGTAGATTTCTGCTATAATTTATGCTTTTTTGTGGCATAAATTATAATACATTTATTGGGCCCCTGTAGATCGGCACCTTTTGGGAAGTCATGCCACCTTTTTATAGAAGTGGCGAGTGCGGTGTAAGGTGCCTAAGGGCATGGCCAGAAGTGGCAGAGTTTTTCCACTGCAAATGTTGGTGCAGATTTGGGGCATTTACGCAACAAATGTGCACCAACATTTGTATATTTGACAGGTAATTCAGACGTTGTACATATCACAGCGGACTTGCCACAGATTTCAGTTTTTGCATTGCAAAGGCTGAAATCTGCAGTGAAATTCGACTTCTTCTCCGCAACAGACAGTGCATGCTGCGGAGGGAAAATTCCACACCGCAACCTATGGTTTGCAGCAGAGTTTTGTGCAATGTCTGAACTAACTTGCCTAAAAATGTATTGAAACTGTAAAAAACGGCCGCTGGAGAATTCCACTGCGGACTGTCGGCAGCGGAATTCCACAGCAATTCCGCCACGTCTGCCCGTGCCCTAAAAGTCACAATTTTAAAACAGAATGTGACTTTTGGTCACTTTTCCAACTAATTTGACTTTGTCGAGACTATCAAATTATTAAAGGTTCTCTGGAGTTACCGGTTCTTCTTTGCCCCTGTGGGCCTATTGATCTTGAAGTAACCATGTGACCGCAGTGGCCAATCACAATTCATGGAGGTAAACATGAACCGACAGGGAATTGAGGAGAATTCCAAAATGGGAATTGTCACAGTTAATATATTAAAAAAAATATTATGTTTATATTTTGAGGACATGGAGATAATTCGTATATTTTGCAAAACCCTTTTAATAAAAGTGTAAAAAATATAAGATACACTCATCATAGGATATAATATACTTAAAAGATATGGGAAGAGTCTTTAGAAGAAAACTAAACCTTTACATTTCACAAAAAATATTGCAACAATCTCACCTTTAATTTCCTCCTTTCCATTGATCCTGGTTTGGCTCAAATTGCAATTAAAACTGAAAAACCTATAAAGAAATATTCTCTATGTGTTCAAGGAGATCAGCCATTTCCATCCTCCTTCTCCACCTCCTCACTATCCTGTGTCAGGCTGTAAGACAACTGGCTACAGCGGGTGCCTCCCCCATCTGCCCTGTCTGCAGTAGAACACACAGACTGCGCCGATCAGTTTACCAGCCAAAAATGAGTTCAGCAGGACTTTAAACTTTATGTTCTCTGCAGGATTTTTACAAGATTGTTTGATTCAGAAAGACGCAGAAAATCCTGCAGACTGACAAACAGTGTGGCCAAGTTTATGATCTCTCTCTCTCTCTCTCTCTTTTATCATTCATTTCTAGGTTTAGTGTTCCTTAAGGAAAGAAAGTGTATGTTCTTAAAATTGTATTTTCCTGTACAGAAGAATTTGTATTGAACGCCAAATATGTACAGACATAGCCATCTTTATTTTGACTCTGATAACTTGCTGAAGTGTGATATAACACAACAAACATTTGCCATTGAAAAGTCATTGAAAACTTTAAGATTTAGGATCTTACCACTGTGTATTTAATGCGTTAAAAGTAAAGATAAAGATGGCTACATCTGTATGTATGTGTATTTGTGTGTACGTGTGTGTATGTGTGTGTGTGTCTATGTGTGTGTGTGTGCCTATGTGTGTGTGTGTATGTATGTATGTATGTATGTGTGTGTGTGTGTGTGTGTGTATGTATGTATGTATGTATGTATGTGTGTGTATGTATGTATGTATGTATGCATGTGTGTGAGTTTGTGTGTGTGTGTGTGTGTGTGTGTGTATGTATGTATGTGTGTGTGTGTGTGTGTGTGTGTGTATGTATGTATGTATGTATGTGTGTGTATGTATGTATGTATGTATGTATGCATGTGTGTTTGTGTGTATGTGTGAGTTTGTGTGTGTGTTTGTGTGTGTGTATGTTTGTGTGTGTGTGTGTGTGTATGTTTGTGTGTGTGTGTGTGTGTGTGTGTGTGTGTGTTTTGACATACAGACTGTGCCTTTGAATCATGTTTCCATGTGGATCGGTGCAGTGTAGAGATAAAGTAAGTAAAGAATCTTTTCTCTATCGATTCTCCAAAAACTCTTATTTACTGTATATATCAAACCTAGCGAATCAATTTGACCATTTAAAAAGATGAACAAATCTTTAAAAACTCTATTCTTCATTGATCCTTTAAAATACAAGTCATTCTGATTTGCTGCAAATCTTGAATCTGTCATACTGATTAATTCTAAAATCTCTAGTGGAGTGTAAGGTAGCAGTCATTCTCTGTCTACAGGTGCCTGAGATGTAAGTCTGATAGTGCTTGACAATATCGGACTTGGATTCCATGGGCCAACCCTCCATTTACGGGATTCCATGGTGCAACCCTCCAGTATGCACATCTACTTTGTATTCTATTGTGTAATCTGGGTCAAGTCGGTTATTTTCAAATCAACCTGTAAGAAATATACAGTAGTGGAAAGTGATTGGCTCCAAAGTCAGATCTTAATGTGGTTGTCTTCTGCTAAGGCCTGTCACAGCCTGAGCCCATCGGTAAATACTTTGGTACTCTGATGGGCAAGTCCGCCCCTCCTGCCTGATTATAGTTTACATGTCCCAAAGAAACTCTCTTTGGTAGAAATTGTTCTCCTTCATCTAATAAAGCACAATATAGGGGCGATCTATTAAAAGTAGTGCAAATAAAAAGTGTAGTAGTAGTTTACAGCAACCAATCATATTTCAGATTAATTTTCCCAAAAATGTCCACAAGATGAGCGATGGAATTTATTGCTATGGACATCTATTAGGCTGCCTTCACACAGAGTTGTTTGCAGGCAGAAAATCTGCCTCAAAATTCAGTTTGATTTTGCCCCGCCTGCACGCTGATTTTCGCAGCGTTTTCGCAGCATTTCTCGCCCATGGCCATTGAGCGCCGCAGGCAAAAAACGCTGCAAAATACGCTTTCTCTGCCTCCCATTGATGTCAGTGGGAGGTCAGAGACGTAAACGCCCGAAGATAGGGCATGTCCCTTCTCTTTCACGTGAGCCGTTTTTTCCTCTCGCGGGAAAAAAACGCCTCCGCCTCCCATTGAAATCAATGGGAGGCATTTTCGGCCATTTTTTTTGCTCATTTTCAGACGCGGTTTCTGCTTCAAAAAACGTATAAAAAAAACTCTGCGTGAACTGACCCTTACTCTTTTCCTGTGCACCCTGTTTAATAAATCTCCCATATCTCCCCTACAATACACAAATCTATTACATCAATGAACACCAAAACGTAACCAATTTAAGAACATAAAATATAAGTGATTGTAAAATGTACACAGTTTCTTTTCAATAAATGCACCGAAGACTTTGAAACGAATAGTATCAGAAAAGAATCCTGTTTCTAGTTGTGAGTACATACATTTTCCAGTTTTCCAGTTTTAAAACTGTTCATTCCCTTTGAAAAACAAAAATGAAGAAAAAAGAAAATGGTACCCGGCTGCATTTAAATATGCATGAACTCAATTTGTAATTTCACATTTAGAAATAAATAATAAATTGCCTGCCCGTTGTTAAGCTACTTTCAGGCTCATGATAATTGTAATAGTTGATAAATCAGGGGATTCTTGGAGAACCAAGCAGCATGATGTGTTTGTTATTGCATCTGTGGTTTCTTTGACAAATCATGCCCTTGGAGTATATTTTTCATACAAGTTTCCATGGAGATTTCAATTTCTTTACATAAGAAGGATTTCCTGGGCTACCAACTGATGTTGCTGGAAGCCTTAGTCAATATAAATGAAGGGTTGTCTTTGATTTTCACTTGCAATGCATTGCTGAATAATTTGGTGGTAACCTAGGTTGATAAAATTGTATACTAATATTGAATAACCACAATATATTGTTTTTTCCTGTTATACTATATGTTTTCGGTAAAAAAAAAAAAGCTACTTTTTCATATTATGGATTGATTTATTATAATACAGTTATAAATGCAATTTGTAATTGATGTCAAGAACATAATTCTATATAAAGCAAATAAAACCTACATTTTTAACTATTAAAATAATCACTTATTTTATTGTGGATTCTTTAACCTCTTGGAGACACAGACATTTTTCGGATTTTCATTTTCATTTTTTCCTCACTTCCTTCCATAAGCCATAACTTTTATATTTTTCCATTAACATAGCTGTTTGAGGACTTGTTTTTTTTTTTTTGGGGGTGAGCTGTAGTTTTTCACTGCATTATTTAATGTGCCATATAATGTACTGGGAAACTGAAAAAAATATATTTGTAGGGTAAAATGGGAAAAAAACGATGAATCCACCTTTGTTTTTGGGTTTCGTATTTATGATGTACATCGTGCAGTAAAAAAGGCATGTTAACTTTATTCTACCGGTTGATACGAATTTGGTGATACCAAATTTATATCGTTTCTTTCATGTTTTACCACTTTCTGAGAGCCATAACCTTTTTTATTTTTCAGTTGATTAAGCGGTGTGATGGCTTATTTTTTGCAGGACGAGCTGTAGTTTTTATTGGCACCATTTTGGGGTTCATGTGACTTTTTTATCACTTCTTATTCCAATTTATGAGGTACTAAGGTGACAAAAAAACAGCAATTTGGGTGTTTTATATATACATATATTTATTTTCTTTACGGCATTCACCAAGTGGGTTAAATAACATTATATTGTAAAAGTTTGGACTTTTACGGATGTGGCGATACCAGTTAAGTCAACTTTTTTTTTAAACATTACTTTAATATTTGCAAAAAGTTTTTTTTTGTAAACATTTAATTCCCAAAAATGTTTGGACATTAAAATAACTTTATTTAACTGTATTTTACTTTTTTATTAGTTCCCCTAGGGGCTTACACCAGCGATCGTTGGATCGCTTGCATGATATACTGCAATACTACTGTATTGCATTATATCGCTATACTGACAGCCAGAATAAGGGCTTCATAGGAGTACAAATATGGCAGACCTCGGGGCTTTCATTTGACCCCCAGGCTGCCATAACAACCATCGCCCCATGATCGTGTCGCAAGGGTGTACGATGGCACGTCAGAGGGGGCCGTCCCCCTTATTTTGACGGCTTAAATGCTGCAGTCCGTATTGACCGTGGCATTTATGTAATTAAATGGGCAGAATCAAAGTGATCTTAGGGTTGTCAGCTGTAACATATAGCTGAGACCCACTCAGTATGAAGCGCGCTCAACCCATACTTCCTCTTGGCGGCTATTACGTACATGTACACGACATGTCGCCAAGGAGTTAAAGATGTTTTATGGAAAAACATATTGTAAATATATCTGAAATAACATAATATATTGAGAGATTATATTATCTAAATAAATCTGTTAAAATTCAGCCCTTAATACATGTAAGTGTAGATGACAGTATGAATGTGAAAACCACTGCACCAAGACAATGTTTTGGCATTAAATATAAAAACGAATGCAGACAAGAAGTGGACAAGTTGCCAACAGTGGTCCTCTGTACCCCAATTACCCTGCTGCAGATTTATAATATAAAATGTAAGGATTTACCCTGCCTTATGTTTTTAAGGCCAGTCTTCTTGTGCATTGAAACCATTCAGAGTGGTGGTCTCAATATTTCATTGCATCTAAAAAAAAATAAAGCTAAGCTCTGAATGGTTGCTTTGCTAGTCGCGATTTAGGACATGACCAGACGTGACGTATTTCTTGCGCCATTGTCCGCATCAATGCCGCACATAATCTGTGTTGCAGATTCTGTTGTGGCTCTGCCTAAAATGGGCATTAAATTGATGCGGACTAGCCATTAGGTATTGAGGTGAAAGTACTTCTCTCTATCAGTGCAGGATAGAGAGAAGGGACAGCCCTTTCCCTAGTAAAAGTAAAAGAAATTCATACTTACCCGGCCATTGTCTTGGTGACGCGTCCCTCTTTCAACATCCAGCCCGACCTCCCTGGATGACGCGGCAGTCCATGTGATTATTGCAGCCTGTGATTGGCTGCAGCCATCACTTGGACTGAAACGTCATCCCAGGAGGCCGGACTGGAGGAAGAAGGAGGAAGTTGTCGGTAAGTAGGAACTTCTATTTTTTTTACAGTTTGATGTATATTGTGATCAGAAGTCACTGTCCTGGGTGCTGAAACAGTTACTGCCGATCGTTTAACTCTTTCAGCACCCTGGACAGTGACTATCTCCTGACGTCGCCTAGCAACGCACCCGTAATTACCGGTGCACACACGTAGTCATCCGTAATTACGGGAGGCCCATTGACTTCTGTGGGCCTGCCCGTTCCGTAATAACGGCCCGTGATTACAGGCGTTTTTACGTTTGTGTGCATGGGGCCTCAGTCTGGCTGTAGACCTAGAAACACATAGGTCCAGCCAGAATGAAGAAATGTCATGTAAAACAAATACGCTACGCAACACACATAACATCTGCGGACTTCATTGCAGAATTTTGACTCTCCATTGAAGTCATTGGAGAAATTCCGCAATGAATCCGCAACAAGTCCGCTACACGTCCGCAACAACCAGTGTATGTTGCGGACACCAAATTCTGCACCGCAGCCTATGGTCCGCAGCGGAGTTCTCCGCAACGTGTAAACAAACCTCACTTAAAAGCTGTGGAAAGCAATGGAGAAACGTGTACGCTGCAGATTTCTGCAGTGGACTGTCCGCAGCGGAATTCCAGAGCAATTCTACCACGTCTGGTCATGCCCTAACGCTCTATTCACACCTGGCATGTCAGCATCACTATTTTGACAGATTTATCCTAAGGGTTTCTTTACACATGAAGATAAATTGAAAAAACAGGCATCGATCGACAATATAGTAAGTCTTTAACATTCAAAAGACATGCATTTATATATAACAATAATAATAATATGTATTTTGTAGCATCGATCATTTTCGAGATCGCTTGACTTTTCTCTTTTCCTCTTGTCTCATCTGCTAATGACTAAAGAAGCCTGTTTACATGACGGAGATAAACATCGAAAAACGATAGTTATTAGTCCATCATAAAAGATTTGATCAATGATTTCTCGATGATCGTGCAATATCTGAACAGGTTTGCACTAACCAATGTTTGCAAACCTTCACTCTATCTCACAATATTTTACATGATAATCGCCCTGTGCAAAAGGCCCTTAAAGGGAACCTGACATTCACATTATGCTGCCCTCACTGAAGATAGCATAATGTAGTAATAGATACGCTGATATCAGCGGTCTGTCACTTCTGTGCTCATGTGAACCCTCCAATGAGAACTTACATTCTGAGCCCAGGCAGCGTTGCCAGAGGGGAGTCTGGCATTTTCATGAGCTGCCACTAGCTCTGCTTACTTTCAGCTGGCAATCAGCGGAGAGTGGACTGGGCCAATGGAAAGTGGGTGAAGCCAGCGACAGCTCATGCCTCAGTGAGGGCAGCATAATGTGGATGACAGGTTCCATTTAAGTCAGTAGCTACCATTACACAACAGATCCATCATATCCATCATGGCTTCTGTAATAACAGCAGCTATGACACCAGTGTGAACAGAGCGTTATAATGGGTCTATCAGGTTTAATTTTTTTCTGTTTTTACAGGATACATTATGAAATGGAAGTAATATAAACCATTTGTAAAACAATGAACACATGTATAAACATAGGCTAATAAAGGAAAATAATTTTGCCTTTGCAGGTTCAAATTTCCATTAATATGCGAATTCCATTACCATTGATTGGACAAGAGGAATTATTGATGAATATTTATTACAATATTCTGTATTGTATGAATTCTGTATATTTTTTTTCTTATGACTGCCTTAGAATGTGTAAAAAAACACATTTTCAAATTCTGTATTAGGGAATTGTGAAGTGAGAGAGTCTCCCTTTTTCAGGACTCCCTTTTATCAGCTACAGCAACAAAGCAGCAGCAAAAAGTGTCTTTTCCTCAGGAGGACCCAATATATCTGTGCATTAAGCAAACAACCAGTCAATTTCAATGGAAACTATGTAATGCTTCATCTTTACTGCGGAGGCACTACAGGGGAACATTAATCATGCTGCCAAATTCCCCCACACATAATAGCTGATTGATGTGTATCTCAGCAGAGGCACACCCTGTGATCAGCGATTACCCAAAACAGAAAACCCATTTATGCTTTTTTTTTATGCTTTTCATTACTAACAGATTTTATTTATCTCCATCAGAAACTTTTTATTTTAATATTAAACCACTTGTTTATAAAGTAAATGTATTAAACATTTTATTCACGAAATCTTTTGTTATTCTGTTATCTTAATTTTATGAGCTTAATAGTGAAATTAGCTTTTACATTAATAAGCAATTTATAAATGGCTATGCAAGCCTATATACCCATTATGTCATTGGAAGATAATCCTTAGGATATTCAATTTCTCTTAATTATAACCCTATATGTTCTTTTTACAGTTTATCATCATAAAGCGTTATTGGAAGGATATGCAAAAAGGCTAGGTCCACATCACCCTTGGGTTCAGCATTCGACTCTTGACCAGGTGGTATGCATTTTTTTTCATGGCCAGAAGCACACATAGGCATCTGTATAGCATACAGAGAAATATAATATAAAAAAAGAGCAATATAAAAAAGAGCAAATGTGGTGTGAAACTAGTCTAAGATGTTCTAGGAAGTTCTGACCTTAGCTTGTTTTTCAGGAATGTTGAATGTACATTTTTATTCCTAGTCCTCTTTATACTTTAGTTGTTTTAAGTGTATTTTTGTAATACTTTCCGTAATTTTTTTCAAATGAAAATTGAATAAAGACAAAAATGTGAAAAAATAAATACTTGTTAAACCCGGTTCACAAGTTAGGATAATTATATGTTTTATTATGATTATTTTTATTATTATTATAAAAAATTTTCAACAATACATTTTTATTGAGATTTTATAGTAGATAGAAAATTCTGACAAATCAAATAATAATACATACAGGCAGTAGTAAAAAAAAAAAAAAACAGCAGTGTATTTCTACACAGGAAGTAAATATACAGAAGTTGTCACAGTAGTTTCAACTAAAGGCAAACAAAGGCAAAGAAAAGAAAAAGTAATAATAAACATAAAACTGTAGTAAAGTCTACCTGGTGCATCACCACACATATCACATGTAGGTTAGAGGCATATAGAACCGCATAACAAGCAATTACAATCCGCAGACTATAACTACTTGGTATGAGACTAGCAAACCAAGTTCAAATAAGAACCTATTCGAGCAGTGAGTAAAGTAATCAGAAATGCAATAGTACTATGGGTGATGCGGGCTGCCCATTATTTGATGAAGAAAGGAATTTAATCCCTACCTCTCACTTGAATTGCATACCGGGTAACTTGTGCACTCTGGGATCATACATGTGTTCCATATCAAAGGAGCCATTAACTAAACTTATAGTTTCGGGAATTGAGGGGTTACAGCAGTGTTCCAATATTTTTCATTATTATTCTTTATAGTATGTTAGGACTCAATTGGAGATTACTTTCCAGTTTCAGTTATTATGAATTTTAAAGACTGAGAAAGCTACAATAATTATAGAAATATCCAATCCATTTTGATACTGTGTATATGTGCATTGTCTTTCTGATAAATTGATGGGGTATAAATAAAAACTCTTCAATTATTTTATATTATACTATATTCAGCCACAATGTATGAATATATATAATATATACATATATATATATACTCAAATATATATATATATATATATATATATATATATATATATATATACACATATATTTATATATATATATATATATATAGCAGTAAATAGGCAGCACTCACAAAGGCTTATAGTGAAAAAAGAGGGGGCTTTATTGACCTCAAAAGTGTGACATTTTGGCTCACACAACCTGAGCCTTTCTCAAGCCAGCTTGAGGAAGGCTCAGGTTGTGTGAGCCGAAACGTTGCACTTTTAGGGTCAATAAAGCACCATCTTTCTTCACTACAAGCCTTTGTGAGTGCTGCCTATTTACTGCTTTTTGTCTAGAGGGACAGTGGTCAGTTCGGTAAGGCTTGCACCCCCTTTCATTTAAGCCTGTGCTGCCGGATTCTATTTTTATATATATAAAAAATGTTCTTGCAGTGACATGTAAACTGAGTCATCAAACTGATTTCCGAGTACATGCCAAGAAGAGAGACCTTCCTTTTCAACACCCGGCAATCATGGTGTACACTGTTACAGGATGTCACTATAGAATGAGTTAATGAGCTGTCTGTGGGATTAAGTCATACTGATTATGTCAATCTAAACCAGGAGCGGACTCATGCGCTGGGAATTATTTTCCCTAACTAGTATTAATTTAAGATCCATATCTTGAATTATTAGCAGTAATCAGAAAGTGTGCATGTGGTAATAACTGTCATGAGAGTTTTTTTTTACATGGCCTGATAAATCCTCACCATCATTCTGCCCACACATGAAATAAAATACAATAATAACGTTTCTACCATCTGTGTTATTTTACTGGCACCAATGAATCTTCAATTAACATATATAGTGTATGATATACGAATCATCAAACTGTTACAAAATGTACATTTGCAATACTATATATATGTGTATATATATATGTATATATTTATATATAGTATATGGCACTATACATATAAGTATACGATATATGAATCATCAGTGTTAGAAAATGTATATTTTCAATAATATATATATTCATATATATATATTGCATTTTTATGTTTTGTAGTACTCCGAGTCATTACTACCAATAACTATCTAATTCATGCAGTAAATGTTAAATATGTATGTTATTATTATATGAGGTTTAAGAGATCCCACCTAAATCAAAATACTGTATATAAGGAGCTTGAATCTCATCAATGCAACGATAACACAAAAAGGGCCAACCTTCATATGGCAAGATATAGTACAATATAATACGAATTTATATTCTATTTATATCTTAATGTACCTTCCCCCTTCAAAATCAATCAATCAATCAATCAATCAATCAATCAATCAATGTATTAAGAAGAGGTTAGATTTACCACTTCTCTCATGGACAGTTTGCATGGTTATTTTGTGTGTCCTCTATTTCAGTCTTTTGTTCCTGTCACCAATTGCAAAAAGATAGTATGTGTCAAAATACATATTATCAGTTTCCCTAAGGTTAGTGAGTTAATGTTTGAAGTAGCAGCAAAAAGAGGTAGTATTTAGTCCTGCGGTCATTCTCTGAGATTGCTATAGAAGGTAAATTTTTCTCGCATGCTTTGTCTTTCAGACTAAGCTTTTGAATATGAATTAGACTTCTTGAAATCCCAAATAGATATTGAACAATCAGTTTTCATATTTGCGAAAGTGATCATGAAGATATCTACACAATGTTACCTCAGTGAACTTTAATATGTTTTTAAAACTTTATTTTTCGTATTGGTTTTCTCATGTCAGTCAAGCCTTGAATGAGGTCTTTACAAATAATTAAATAATTTGCGTATGTAATTCCGTACTAGGTATTAGGATATGGCAAAGTAAATGTTCAAAATATATTGTGTACCGTTTGGCCTGGTTTAACCCTGGTTACATCAAGAGTCGAAAAACTGAGCGCTTGCCAAATGACTCAACGAATAGAGCCTTGAGAGGTTATTGTCAGTAGTGGGAAGAATAAACGCACCAGCATCGGTGGATAAATTACATATACTTCTCATTCTATTCTAAAAAAAGATAACAGCTTGGTCCATCAGAAACTGTGAGGAAGTGCTATTCATTTTCATTTACATAAAATCGGTTTGTTTTTTTTCTAAAATGAATACCAATTTTTAGGTCTATAAATGCAACCAATGATTAATAAAGTAAACAAAAAATACCAGATGGGATGATAATTAGCTCTGTAGGTGTTATGATGATGTAACATTGTCTCTTTACAATAGTTAAAATACTTCTCCGGAATTAAGCTCAATAAATCTTTCCAATTACAGATAGCTTATGATGCTTAAAATATCAAAATTAGATGAGCATACATCTAATTTGCTCTATAAATACAATGGTTGATTATATGAAGTTAGCAATAATTGCAATCAGCTTTCCTGCTACCGTATCTCCAAGCATAAAAGTATAGAATAAAAGATTGAGGCTACAATACATTGGCTCCATTTAGGTATAGGACAAGGAATTTGCCGTATGTCCATCTTAGCCATGTCGACTTTCTGTGTAGATGGCTACAAAATAGATTTATGATTTGTATAAAGGCATTTAGCCTTCAGATTTCTATTTTCATATGGACACTGATGTCATAAAAATTATTTGAAGAACCATTTAATTATTTATTTTCCTTTATCTTCACCAACAAACTTTTAAATATTTGCTATTTTATATTTTTTTAACATCTGGTTGAACTAAAACCAATTTTAACAGAAACTCTTAATAGAATATGTTCCTTTAGATTATTGTGGAAGTGGTGGAACAGTAGTGAACTCGATACTCTAGCTTCCATCAATTAAAAATGTCAATCACGCACAATCCCCTGATTCCTTATAAACCATTGTTCAGATCCAATGTTAGAAAAACACTTCCCATGTGATGTAGAATTAGGACTGGCTCGGTCCCCTCCTAAAGCCTATATTATAAATAGACCTGCAGAAGGGACCAAGCTGACCCTGAAATGTATTGTCAAAATACAATAAAGTACCTTCTTTATTACACTACATTGTCTGAAATCTGTGCTTTTTCCTACAAAAACAATGATCGGTTGCATAGACAAGTTTTTTTTATGCCATTAGATCTTCTAACTACCTGAGGCAATGATTTGACCTGTGCATCTGCTGCCATGGAGTAGCTGCAGCTGTTACCGGTGGGGGAACATAACACCAAAAAAACAAGTAAGGAGTTGTGGTTTTCTTGCCACACAACATTACAAGAGAATCAGTCTTCCCATCAAGGACACCCTTAGGCCATCTTTTTTTCTGCAATCCTAATTTGACCTCTCCATAATGGGCAGATCAAGTGGTTATTTAGTGGGCACAATTGTGCCCTCTACTCAGTCCTGCTTGGGCATCTGTAGGGTTTCTCAATGCACTCACATTAAAAAGTTGTTACCAAATATCCGCAATATATGCAAAATTATTTAACTTTTTAAATATTACTCATTTGTAAGAATATTAGTTTACTAACAGCAAACAATTGCATTGCCATAAAATGTTTTATATTTTTCTTAGAATTGTTATAAACATCTGCATGGAGTTTGTATGGTCTCCCCGTGCTTGCGTAGATTTCCTACAGGTACTCCGGTTTCCTCCCACACCCCAAAAACGTACTGATATGGCATTTAGATTGTGAGCCCCAATGAGGACAGTAAGTGTGGACCTCTGTACAGCGCTGCGGAATATGTTGGTACTATATAAGTTACAGAAATAAGTAAATAAAATAAAATAATGACTTGAAAATATATTGAACCATATGAAAGCTACAACTATAAGGGCACTTTCACACGTGGCGGAATTGCTGTGGAATCCTGCTGCGGACAGTCTGCAGTGGAATTCTCCAGCGGCCGTTTTTTACATTTGTTTCTTTAAATTTTTAGGAAAGTTAGTTCAGACGTTGCGGAAAACTCTGCTGTGGACCATAGGCTGCTTAGCGGAATTTTCAGTCCGCAGCATGCACTGTCTATTGCGGAGAAGAAGCAGAATTTCACTGCGGATTTCAGCCTTTGCAATGCAAAAACTGAAATCTGTGGCAAGTCCGCTGTGTTTTCTGCAATGTCTGAATTACCTGTCAAATATGCAAATGTTGGTGCAGATTCGTTGCGTAATTGCCCCAAATCTGCACCAACATTTGCAGCGGAAAAACTCCGCCACGTCTGAACGTGCCCAAAGGTGTAATGTAGTACACTGATTTCCAATCTATTCTGCAAAAAATTTCCATCTGGTCTGGATATAAGTAACATGACATTTAAATGCTAAAATAAAGGCATCTATTCCTGTTTCTAGTCACAAATTAAACAATAAAAATATGTATATATTATAAAGTACCGGTAATTGAAATTCTAGTATGATTGTGAATTGAAATCCAGGTTATGTAAATGTCTTCTGCAGATTTTTGTAATCTGAAGCCTAAGCAAGTCTTATGGAGACTTAGGTATACGGCTCAGAAGTACAAAGCAGATCTACAGTAGCCAGCTCTCCGCATACATCTTAAAATGCTGCTAAAATATTAATTTCCTTTTTAACACTGAACTTACTGTACAACTAGAGAAGAAATGTGAAATGTTAGCATTAGCAGGGATGTAGAAGAAGAAATATATTCTATTCCAAAGAATCAGAGAATTATCATTTTTATTTTATTTGTAAAATCCTTGCGTTTGACCCCACTGTATCTTGTACTAATATATGAACGTTAGACTAGGTTCACACCAGGCTTTGGGTCCACGTTCGGCATATATGTCGGAACATATATACATCAGCATACCTTTGCCTCAACTGTATTGAAAAGGGCAGACGACTACACTGTTTAATACAAGTGTTTTCTTTGTTTTTTTTAAATGAAACCTCATAGTATACGTTTCTTACATCAATGGTAGTCAATAGCAGCGGATACACAGCTATTGTATACATTTGGCAGATTGTTTCAAATGTGCTCGCTAAGCATAGGGGGAGATTTACTAAACTAAATGTGCCAGATTTGTGGCTCAATGTGTGCCAAAAAAATGACATACTTGCCTTGCGCCAGATCTATGTCTTTAAGACACTTTTTGCGCCTCACTAGACCGTTTTATAAAGTTTCTAGAAAAGTGAATGCGACATAACAAAATGAGGGCATGACTTAAAATTGGTCAAAAGTAAGCCAACTAAGATGTCGAGTGAGGAATAGAAAGGTTGTCACAGCGGTCCCTTCAGTCAGCTGATTTTTGGGGGTGCAGGGAATCAGATCCCAACTGATCTGATATTGATGACCTGTCGTAAGGATTGGCCAGCAATATAAAAGTCCCAGAGCAAAAAGTCCCCGAGCACCCCTTTAAGTCAGTATTAATAAATCTGCCCCATAATTCCCAAACATGTTTGGACCTTAAGATGTTAACAATCCAAAGGTCAATAGGGACATTTTTATATAAAAATACGAAAGTGACATAACTAATAAATTTTGAAACCTGAATTTTAAAATATTGCTCACTGAATGTTTTGGATTAATTTTTCCCTTTCACTAGCTCAATATATTTGGTTTGCTCTGGCAGATAGTGGTACAATAGCCATATAATATATCCGTAAATTGGTATTTAAGCTATTCACAAATAGTTTTAATAAAGTAGTATACTGCAGTGCTTTCTAGTTATGTTGTCCCCAAAATCCTACAGAGATCCTACATGGGCTTTCATGTATTCTTGAAGTCTCTAGTAAGCAAAACTTGCACTGTACAACCTCTGAACAAATTAGGCCTAATTCACATCTCATTATTGTAGTGGTTTTAGCTTATATGTTGGGAAACCTTCCGGCCCACACACTGTACGTGTACATAGGACTCTAGCGGCCCGACAGGAGTGTCCTCGGCCTCCGTCAGGCTGGTATATATTAGTACACCTTTTTTGCCATGTATGAAATAGCGTAGTAGACTACGCTATTCCATAATACGGAATCCCGTATACCCTTTTTTAAAGTAAGAGCCTATGGGTGACGTATGCCACAGTATAGAATATGCCACATGCATCCATTTACCGTATATGTCATGGGTTTTTTAATAGCTTTTCATGATGTATATATTAATCGGGTGATGGAAACATTAAACGGATGCCTAATAGTGGCATCGGCCACCTATAGACTATAATGATATTCGTTTAGTGAATACATCATGAAATCTCATGACCTCAATTTGTTTAATGGATACTTTTATAGTCTATAGTGACTGAGCCACTGTTACAACATCCCTCACAGCCTACTTTTAGCGTATACGCTGGGAGCTTTTTCCAGCGCATACGTCAAAAGTAGGCAAATAAACATGATGTGAACTAGGCTAAACTGGTTTAAAGAGATTCAGCCCCAATTATCTACTAAGTTATTTCAGTGGGAAAACTGCAGCTTTTATTTAACCCCTTCCCGCTCCTGGACGTACTATTAGGTCATGGCAGCTGTATCGTTCGCGCTCCATGACCTAATAGTACGTCTCGGGAGTAACGGCCGTTTCAGCTGTCCTCCCGACACATACAGGAGCTGTGACAGCTGCTGTCTTGTTCAGCAGCTGTCACAGCTCCTACAGCGGGGACCGATCGCTGTGTCCCCGCTGATTAACCCCTTAAAAGCCGCGTTCTATAGAGATCGCGGCTTTTTAGGGGTTAAGCTGCCATCGCCGGCCTGCTACGCGATAGCGGCCGGCGATGGTGACTATGGCAACTGGAAACCAAACAATGGCGTCCGGCTATTCCATAGACGGAAGCCTAGTGGGTCCTGACAACGTCAGGACCCACTATGCTTGCTGTTAGTGAGTAGCTGACAGTTCTAATACACTGCACTACGCATGAATTGCGATCAGGGCCTCCTGCCCTCAAGTCCCCTAGTGGGACAAAGTAATTCAGTAAAAGTTAAAAAAAGATGTGTAAAAATAAGAAAATAAAAGTTTTAAAAGTATTAAAAGTAAAAATCCCCCTTTTTACCTTATCAGTCATTTATTATTAATAAAAATATATAAACAAACAAATAAACTATACATAATTGGTATCGCCGCGTCCGTAACGGCCTGAACTACAAAATTATTTCGTTATTTATCCCGCACGGTGAACGCCGTAAAAGAAAATAATAATAAACCGAACCACAATCACAATTGTTTAGTCACTTCACCTCGCAAAAAATGGAATAAAAAGAGATCAAAAAGTCGCATGTACCGAAAAATGGTGCTGATCGAAACTACAGTTCGTTACGCAAAAAATAAGTCCTCGCACGGCTTTATTGATTGAAAAATAAAAACGTTATGGCTCTTAGAATAAGGTAACACAAAAAGTGAATGATTGTTTACAAAACGTATTTTATTGTGCAAACGCCATAAGACATAAAAAAAAACTATAAACATCTGGTATCGCCGTAATCGTATCACCCCGCAGAATAAAGTGAATATGTCATTTATAGCGCACGGTGAACGCAGTAAAAAAAAAAGAATAAAAAAACAATAGTAGAATTGCTGTTTTTTAGTCACCACGCCACCTAAAAATAGAATAAAAACTGATCAAAAAGCCGCATGCACCCGGAGAAAACTACAATGGATTCCTCAAGGGGTCTAGTTTCCAAATTGGGGTCACTTTTGGGGGGTTCCCAATGTTTTGGCACCACAAGACCTCTTCAAACCAGACATGGTGCCTAATAAAAAAGAGGCCTCATAATCCTCTAGGTGCTCCTTTGCTTCGGAGTCCGGGGCTTCAGTCCATTACCGCACTAGGGCCACATGTGGGATATTTCTCAAAACTGCAGAATCTGGGCAATACGTATTAAGTTGTGTTTCTCTGATAAATCCTTTTGTGTTATAAAAAAAATGGTATAAAGAGGATTTTCTGACAAAAAAAAAATGTCAATTTCACCTCTACTTTGCTCTAAATTTCTGTGAAACACCTAAAGGGTTCATAAACTTTCTAAATGCTGTTGTGAATACTTTGAGGGGTCTAGTTTCTAAAATGGGGTATTTCATAGGGGTTTCTAATATATGGGCCCCTCAAAGCAACTTCAGAACTGAACTGGAACCTAAAACAATAAATAAATGAGGCAATACTTCGCTTCTTACATTATACTGATAATGAGCCGTGCCCACCCCGAGATGACCCCAGTTTTGACCGTTTGTATAAACGGAGACCCATATTAGACCGTTCCAGTGCCCGGTTTTCCCAAGCATTCACCCCCGAGAAGTGTATTTCTATTGATGAGTCCCTGGTACATTTTAATGGGAGGTTTCAATTCCGCGAGTACCTGCCGGGTAAGAGGGCAAGGTATGGCGTGAAGATGTATAAGCTGCGAGAGTGCATCCGGGTATACCTACAGGTTTAGGATATATGAAGGAAAGGCCACCCCCAAACCAGACTGCATCCTGGACTACAATAGGTACATGGGAGGGATGGACTTGTAAGATCAAATCCTGAAGCCCTACAGCGCCATGCGGTGTGGTATAAGAAGCTGGCCGCGCACATCATACAGATGGCTTTGTACAATGCGTACGTGCTACGTCGATGTGCAGGCCAGACGGGAACTTTCCTGGAATTTCAAGAGGTGATTATCAAGAACCTAATCTTTAGGGACCAAGAAGGGGGGGCACCCAGTACTTCTGGAAGCGGGGCCACACGCATCGTACCAAGGCGGCAACACTTTCCAGGAGAAGTTTCCCAAACTGGCAAGAAGGGAAAAAGTCAAAAGAGGTGCAAAGTCTGCTATAAGAGGGCGATAAGGGATGACACAATATATCAATGTGACACGTGTCCCGAATAACCAGAGCTCTGTATGAAAGTCAGTTTTAAAATTTATCATACCTCCCTTGGTTTATAATTTACCCCAATTTTACTTACCCTGATGCACTCCGCACAGCTTATCCCCCCTCGTCTTTCCCCTCTGAGCCCTGCTGTGTGTCCAGGCAGCTGATAACAGCCACATGTAGGGTATTGCCATACCCGGGAGAACCCACATTACAGTTTATTGGGTGTAGGTCTCTTGTCAAAATGCTCACTACACCTCTAGATGAATGCCTTAAGGGTGTAGTTATTAAAACGGGGTCACTTATTGCGGGTTTCAACTGTACTGGTACCTCAGGTGCTTCTGCATACATGACTTCGCTCTAGAAAATCCCCAGTAGGCCAAATGGTGGTCCTTTCCTTCTGAACCCTCCCATGGGCCCAAACGGCAGTTTATCACAACAAATGGGGTATTGCGGCACTCAGAACAAATTGCGCAACAGAATGGGGTATTTTGTTTCTTGTGAAAATAAGAAATTTTCAGCCAAAACTACATATTATTTGAAAAAAATAATTTTGTTTTCATTCCCAGCCCAATTCAAATAAGTTCTGTGAAAAAACTATGGTGTCAAAATGGTCACAACACCCATAAATGAATTCCTTGAGGGGTGTAGTTTCCAAAATGGGGTAATTTGTGGTTGGTTTCTATTGCTTTGATACCTCTGGGGCTCTGCAAATGCGACATGGCACCCGAAAACCAATCCAGCAAAATCTGGACTCCAAAGAGCACACAGCGCTCCTTTCTGTCTGAGCCCTCCCATGGGCCCAAACGGCAGTTTATCACCACAAATGGGGTATTGCCGCACTCAGGACAAATTGGGCAACAAAATGGAGTATTTTATTTCTTGTGAAAATAAGAAATTTTGATAAAAAATTACATCTTATTGGAAAAAACTTCATTTTTTTTTATGTCACAGCCCAATTGAAATAGGTGCTGTGAAAAAACTGTGTGGTCAAAATGCTAACAACAACCATAAATGAATTCCTTGAGGGGTGTAGTTTCCAAAATGGGGTCACTTTTGGTGGGTTTCCATTGCTTTGATACCTCTGAGGCTCTGCAAATGCGACATGGCACCCGAAAACCAATCCAGCAAAATGTGGACTCCAACAAACATATAGCGCTCCTTTCGTTCTGAGCCCTCCCATGGGCCCAAATGGCAGTTTATCACCACAAATGGGGTATTGCCACACTAAGGACAAATTGGGCAACAAAATGGGGTATTTTGTTCCCTGTGAAAAGAAGAAATTTTGATCACAAATGACATTTTATTGGAAAATGTTTCATTTCACAGCCCAATTCAAATACGTGCTGTGAAAAAACTGTGCGGTAAAAAATGGTAACAACAACCATAAATAAATTCCTTGAGGGGTGTAGTTTCCAAAATGGGGTCACTATTGGGGGATTCCTACTGTTTTGGCACCTCAACACCTCTTCAAATCTGGCATGCTGCCTAAAATATATTCTAATAAAAAAGAGGACTCAAAATGCACTAGGTGCTTCTTTGCTTCTAGGGCTTGTGTTTTAGTCCACGAGCGCAGTAGAGACACATGTGGGACATTTCTAAAAACTGCAGAATCTGGACAATACATATTTAGTAGTGTTTCTCTGGTAAAACCTTCTGTGTTACAGAAAAAAAAATGAATAAAATTGAAATTCAGCAAGAAAAATGAAATTTGCAAATTTCACCTCCACTTTGCCTTAATTCCTGTGAAATGCTAAAACTTTCTAAATGCTGTTTTGAATACTTTCAGGGGTCTAGTTTTTAAAATGGGGTGTTTTATCAGGGTTTCTAATACATAGGCCCCACAAAGCCACTTCAGAACTCAAGAGGTACCTTTAAAAAAAGGCTTTTGAAATTTTCTTAAAAATATGAGAAATTGCTGTTTATGTTCTAAGCCTTGTAACGTCCAAGAAAAATAAAATAATGTTCAAAAAACGATGCCAATCTAAAGTAGACATATGGGAAATGTGAACTAGTAACTATTTTGGGTGGTATAACCGTCTGTTTTACAAGCAGATGCATTTCAATTCTGAAAAATGCAATTTTTTCAAAATTTTCTCTCAATTTTGACATCTTTCACCAATAAACACTGAATATATCGACCAAATTTTACCACGAACATGAAGCCCAATGTGTCACGAGAAAACAATCTCAGAATCGCTTGGGTAGGTTTAAGCATTCCGACGTTATTACCACATAAACTGAAATATGTCAGATTTGAAAAATGGGCTCTGAGCCTTAAGGCCAAAACTAGGCTGCGTCCTTAAGGGGTTAATGCACCTTAAAATTAATTTTAGAAGCCATTTTCATTGAATAAATCCTTGCATGACTCCTGAAAAAACAGCCTCGTTCATGTAGAACTTACTTCCAATATAATATAGTACACAAAACATCTTGTAGCTCAAACTCTGCGTTTATGTTATGCTGAATATAAAGTGTATGCTCATCTTTACATGTAGAATAAATCTATGTAAAATTTGGAGCAACCTTGTATTATGCATCTTGCAATAATCCTGAGTTACAGCCTGTGTTATATTCCAGAGCTGTGCCTTCTCTGTTTGCATGTAGGATAAGCTGAGTTTATTATCTGCAAATATTCATTGCTCATTGTCCATAACTTTAATTCAGCCAGTTATAGCAACACATAAATAATGTATTTCCAAAGAGTTAATGAGACGTACATGTATATAAATATATATACATACCTATACATACACACAATCACAACAGACTTAGTCAATACCTCAAGTCAAATACGATCTAATTACAATGTACAAATATATGAATGGACAGTACAGAGATCTTTCTAATGATCTATTTACACTTAAGCCTGTAACAAGGACAAGGGGGCATCCTCTACGTGTAAAGGAAAAAAGGTGTCACCATCATCACAGACGGGGATTCTTTACTGTAAGAGCAGTGAGACTATGGAACTCTCTGCCACAGGATGTTGTGATGGTTGATTTTTTGAACAAGTTGAAGAAGGGCCTTGATGCCTTTCTTGAAATAAATTATATTACAGGTTATAAGTACTAGATTCTGGAGATGGGACGTTGATCCGGGGATTTATTCTGATTGCCAGATTTAGAGTCAGGGAGGAATTTTTCCCCTAATGAGGCAATTGGCATCAAGCTGAAGGGGGTTTTGCCTTCCCCTGAATTAGCACGGTAGGATTATAGGTTGGACTTGATGGATCTGTGTTTTTATAGATAGAATAAATAGAATGATTTCTACACTGTAAGGAATGGGGAAGTTTATCAAAACTGGTGCGAAGGAAGAGCAGTGGAGTTACTAGGGTCAGACTAGCCACCAGAGTACCAGAAATTCCTTCAGTGACACAACAAGGGGCCCAAAGTTGCATCAGATGACAACCGCCAAAGTCTATTTCTTATGTGTTATTTCACAAATAATCTATTATTCCTTATTGTTTATATGGCCTGTGTGTGCCACGGTAACAACAAAGATTATGATGCAAGTAAAAGTGGATGTGCACATGTCTGATGGAGAGGGAGCACTCAAAATTATTTTCTATGGTGAGCCCAAGGAACCACAGTCCTACACTGAGAGTTGCGCGTGGCAACCAATCATATTACGTTTTTTTACATTTTCAAAAGAGCCTCTGAAAAAATTAGATCTGGAATCCGATTGGTTGCTATAGACTTTTCTTTTGTACCAGTTCTAAAAAATCGCCCACATTGTCTTTTTCGAAATAAAGGGTCTTCACACTCTTACAAGGAGCACATAGTTTTGCAGTGTTCACTCTGTTCACGTTTGAGCCTCTGTTAGGGGCCTCCATACGCAGATCCTGCTGAGATTACCGGAAACAATAGCGCAGAATGCTGCATTGTCGTTTCTGGTAAAACAACGGACATCCTGGCGGAAATCCGACGGAAGCCATTAAAGTCAATGGGTATTGTTGGCCGCTGGTGGTGTCCGTGGTGCAACAGAACCGTCGCTTCTGTTTTTCTCTTGATTTGCTCCTCTGACGGAGCAGAACAATGGAAAGACCCGATGCAGTTGTGAACATAGCCTTATGTAAATCTGATTATCTAGATTTGTTGTTGTGAAGGAAATTTCTATTTTGAACTTGGGCACTGAAAAATAATGCATTAAAGCTATAAATAAAATATTTTGGGCTGATCATTGCTGTCTGATTTGAGAGTTTTCTGTAAACGCTAAATTAATGGACCCCAATCTATTATCAGTATTGCTGCAGCATTCTGTGTTTAACTGGAAAAATGTGCATGAGGGAAACAATTATTTTGTTGAAACAACTATGTGCGTCCATCCTCTGGTGTCCTTTAGAGGAAAGTGAATACTGGAAAAAAAACAGCATGTCATTATATCAATTATGATGCGGCAATTATGTGACATTTGTAATGGTGCAACAGGAAGGCACAATACATTACATTATCTGTGGCAAATCTAATTCTGGATGATCCAGAGACAGAAGCAGCTACAGGGTATGCCTTGATATGGATGTGAGGTGCAGCTTCTCTTTAATAAAATCCCAGAGCTTCAAGGCACTGTCTGACAGAAAATGTAAAACGAGATCCTCTCCCAAATTAGATACCTAAATGTGATCATCTTTCAGCAATACTGGAATCCTCATCATTATGTGCACTGTTACTATTTATTATGTGTTACTGCTACTATGTCTTCAAATATAAAATGGTATAATTGGAATATATATATATATATATATTTATATATATATGTTTATATATATGTATTCTTTATAGAAGGACAGTCTATATAGGAGTACATTTCAGATAGAGGTGAATTTCATATATACAGTATATAATCGTATATAATCTTAAAATTGCACTCCAAGGTGTAATTCAAAGCTCCTGGGCCCTAATGCAAAATCTGCAAAAGTGGCCCCCACCTACCGTGTACCATACCCCTCATGCACCAGGGTCCAGATGGGACTCCAACCTTTGCTATTCTATTCTGGGCCCTAATTAAAAATCTGTAACAAAGCTCCCCATCTACCATGAAATTCATGGGCCCTAATGCAGAATCTGTAAAAGGGGCCCTTATCCACCATGTCCCTCAGGCACCAGAGCCCAGTTGAGACTCCAAACCTCTGCTATTCTATTCTGGGCCCTAAATAAAAATCTGCAACAATGCTCCCCACCTACCATTAAACTTGTGAACCCTAATGCAGAATCTGTAAAAGGGGCCCCTACCTTCCATGTTCCATGCCCCTCAGGCACCAGGGCCCAGATGTGACTTAAACCTCTGATATTCTAATCTCTATACAGAAGCTCATTTCAGATATAGGTTCATGTGCAGATTTAGTTTCTGAAGAAAAAAAAATAGAAACATTTTCAAAGCTGTTAAATATGTATATGAGCAAAAAAATTATTTTGAGGTACAGTATACAAGAGTAGTCTTGTATTTTTTAACATTGAATGCAGCAATATAGTAAACATATATAAGAGTTTACATTTTCCCAAAAGTATTATATAAATATCATCTTTATTCAAAAATACTTAATATTCTTAACAATACATTGTCATAAGTCAAAAGAAGTTATTGTCAGTCCAAATTTCCCAAATGTTTTGGATTCACTGGAATTCAAATCTTTTGGGGTTTGTGGTGCGCAAACCTGCAAAATGGCAGTTACCGGCAGCCTTCTTACAGATTAGAAAAGGAAGAGGGGAGAAGAGGAGATATAAAACAAATGCCATACTCTCCTGGTCTTCCATAGCGACACTTTCTTGCCGGCCTCCTTAGATGACATTTTTTAAGTCCCATGTGCCCATGTGAGCACTGCTGCGACGCGTTCCTGGCAGTCTCCTGAGATGATGTTGTTTTTTCCTATGTGACTGCTACAGCCAATCAAAGGCTGCAGCGGTCACATGGGACAAAACTATGTAATCTCAGGAGGCCGAAAGGGATGCGTTACTATGGCAGCCCAGGAGGAGATGAGTAAGGTGTTTTTCTTATTTTTGGGGTGAAATTGCAAGTGCCCGATTGCCCTGTCTGATTTTCTGATGTTCTTCGACAGTATCCAACTTGAATACACTCCTAGTAGACATCAGAGAGTCAGAAGGACAATTAGGGCACCTGCGATTTGCAGAAAATTTATTCTGACTGAATCGAATTGGACAACCGGTTTGATAGAATCGGCCCCGAAATCAATCTCAGGAAATTTGCTCATCCTTATTCCTAAGCCTAAAGAGGCTCTTAGCTTCTGGGGAACTAACACAATCTTATAGGTAAAGACACAAGAATATTGTAAAAAAAAGTCTGAAAATTGACAGCTCTTTTTTAAAATAGGATGTCAAAGCAAACAAGAAAGCTTCTTTTATTACTAACTAAATAGAAGTTCTGCAGAAGTCATATGTGAACACTTGACCCTGCAGAGTCACTATTTTATTATTTAAGTGACAAAATGTACTCTATAGAGATTATGTATACCCCAGTAAAGTTAAATCAGAGTATGCCAAGATTTTTTTTATTTTGCCACAGAATAACAATATAAACTATTCAATAAAACTCAATTTGTTACCAGATACCTGGATTGATAACCTGTATGAAGATTATAATGCTACCGATTTTTACGTGTCTATAGATATTTAATTGTCTACAGACAATTATTCTACGGGGCCTAAATGAATGAACATAAGACAAATTAATTTATAAAATATTCTAAAATTCTAATGGCTAATAGAAGAAACGCAACATATTTTTTTCTAGAGGGCAGAGCTTCTAGTGAAACTCTGACATGGAAACTTTTCTAATACACTATTACTAGGCTGAATTCACACTAGCCTCTTAGCTATCATTCATAAAGAGTTCATAATAAATCCTGAAAGATCACACTGGCATAATGGGGTCCATCAGAATTTTCAATCAGGGTTTCTGCATTATTTTTATTTAAAAAAAATAGTGCTGAAGACTGCACTACTCTTGCCATGAAAATTACAAAAACCCCTGAAAAAAAGGAACAAAATTAGAGTGAACAGAGCCTAAGCACACGTGTTATCACAGAAACAGAGCTCGGTGACACAACTAAACTAGTAGATACAAGGATTCAAAAATTCATGCCCACTCACTGAGAATACAGAGTGTAACTGGCTTCCCAGAAACTATATATGGCATACTAGGAGGTTAAGACCTTAGTACAGGATTTACAAAGAGGATAAAAAAAATACAGGTATCCTATGCCAGTATCTGCCACTAGGAGTAGGAGAAGAGCTGGATATAGTCATGGGGTATTAGGCTTCGTTCACATCTACGTTGGGGTTCCATTCATAGGTTCTGTTAGACCTTTCCATCAGGGGAACCCATGAACGAATATCGTTTGTCTCCATTCCGTAAGTCTTCAGTTTTTTTCAGCCGAATTAATAGCGTAGTCGACTGCGCTATTGATTCCGCCAAAAATCGGAAACTTTAGGGTATGGAGACAAGCAGAAACCATTAGCAACGGAATCATTATTATTGAAATCAATTGTAATGCAAACGAAAAGCTATGGTTTCTGTTTGGTTTCCGTTCATGGGCTTCCCTGACGAAAAGGTCAGACGGAACCCATGAACGGATCCTTGACGCAGATGTGAACAAAGGCTTAGGGTATGTTCACACAGTGTGTTTTCGGACATTTTTCGGGCCATAAACGCCCGAAAAACGGCCGAAAAATCAGAAGCAGAACGCCTCCAAACATCTGCCCATTGATTTCAATGGGAAAAATGGCATTCTGTTCCGATGGGCTGTTTTTTTACGTGGCCGTTTTGAAAAACGGCCACGTAACAAAACGGCCGCGAAAAAGAAGTGCAGGACACTTCTTGGGACATTTTTGGAGCTGTTTTTCATTGACTCTATAGAAAACAGCTCCAAAAACAGCCGTAAAAGACGCCGAGAAAAACGCAGCGAAAATCGCGAGTGGCTTCAAAAACGTCTGAAAATCAGGAGCTATTTTCCCTTGAAAACAGCTGCGTATTTTCAGATGTTTTTGAGTTTGCGTGTGAACATACCCTAAATTAAACCTTTTATGAGTTGCATTGTTTATAATGCTGGCAGCTGTGTTATATTTTTATTTCAAATTTTATAGTGTATTTTATGTTTATCTTTTTACGCCATCCTTTAAAAATAAAAATCAATATATCATTGCTGGGAAGAATACATTAGATTGTGTTATTTGGCTTCTGTCTGTAATAGACATGGTAACTACCATTTTCCAAATGATTTTGGAGATTGTAAACTATTTTAATATACCGTCATGAGAGATATCATGCAAAAAAAAAAAGGAAGTTGGAAGCCTTAGAATCTCTGTAAAACATCTGAAAGGAACTCTCATGCCAGTATATTAAAATGTACCTCCAGCTGCAAAATAATCAATTATTCAAGCTGCAAGCAATGTAAAACCTCTTTCACACTGTGCTACATTTCGGCAACAATGTAATGTTATATGTTTTCCTAAGATGCTGCTTCCTCTGTATTTATGTGGTGCTCTTCTCCCCATTATTTACATATGTGAAGCATTACAATACATAAAAAAGCTCATTAGATATCTGTGTATTTGTGTACGTATTGCAATGTGACTGATTCAGAAATAAGGAAGGAATTATTATATTTCATTTGCATTGTGAGAACTGAGAAAAAGAGAAACATAGTTGCTAAATGAACGGCAACATTAGGCCATGTTCACACGATCAGGATTCATTTTGTCAGAATTCAGTCACGGATACTGCTTATAAATCCTGACTGAATCCGCTAACATTCGTACCGGCAATGCATGTGAATGTGGTATTTTATACCACATTCTCACACTCAGGAAAATATCCATATGGGCAAGCCATGGATTAGCTCCATTAAACTGCAAAGGGAAAATCGGACTGGAGATATAATGGCCAATCTGAGTTTTTTTCCGTGTAGATTGACAATTAGGTAGCGCTCATCCTTTGGGGCCTGCTCACATCAGTCGACTGCGCTATTGATGCAGTCAAAAACCGGAACCCTTACAGAACAGTGACCAACGGAAACCATTAGCGAAGTTTCCGTCACCATTGAGATCAATGGTGATGCAATCGGAAGCTATGGTTACTGTTTGCCTTTCCGTTGAGGGGTTCCCCCAACGGAAAGCTCTGACGGAACCCCTCAACTGAAACACAACGCTAATGTGAACACAGCCTAACAGGCAGAGGAGTAACTTGAAGATCCAATACAATATCTAGAACAGGTCCCATGTCATTTATAGCACTGTTGTTTTCTTATGTGGTAAAGAGGCCATTGGGATCCCTTAGGCAATAGTGGCCATTGTGCAACTGCAACCTCTGCACCCCATATAGTCACACCCCTGGAAACTGGATTTTCAAAGGTGACAAACACTATCACCGGCCATTGTAGTATCCACAGAGGCTGTCACCTACCATTCCACAGAGCTGAATAGCATATACCATGGATGCCAATAAATATACGTTTCTTAATAGTAAGTCCTGTATTGTTTCAGCAGAACCTGCTGAGCTGACAATCTAACGTGTATGGGCAAATTTAGCTGCTAAGTGTTTTCTGAAGGAAAAAGATTATCTGCCGAGATTTTTCTCAGCCACCCCCCCCCCCCCCCCAGAAGTAGTGGTGTCAGAGGTGTCCTGCAGCCTTTTTATATTTTCATAGAATAATATAAATAGTGTGTATGTTAATAGAGAAAATAATTATGAGTGTAAGGCGCAGCATGTTTAGCTACGTAATTGACAGTGTCCATATGGAATTAAAGAAAAAAAAGTATCCTTACGTAGGATAGTACCCCAAGGCTTTCGTGGGGCAGACATATGTGTCATACTTCTGGCAGGTTTACTAGGATATTTTCTTTTCTTACAGTACGGCAGAGCTTAGGCTACTAAGCAATTGTTATTGTATTGCAAATAATGCTTCATAAAACAGCAGAAACCACAAAAACCGAACTGTATGCCACTGTGTACTGACTGTATGCCACTGTGTACTGACTGTATGCCACTGTGTACTGACTGAATACCACTGTGTTCTGACTGTATGCCACTGTGCACTGACTGTATGCCACTGTGTACTGACTGTATGCCACTGTGTACTGACTGTCTGCCACTGTGTACTGACTGTATGCCACTGTGTACTAACTGTATGCCACTGTGTACTGACTGTATGCCACTGTGCACTGACTGTATGCCACTGTGTACTGACTGTATGCCACTGTGCACTGACTGTATGCCACTGTGTACTGACTGTATGCCACTGTGTACTGACTGTATGCCACTGTGTACTGACTGAATACCACTGTGTTATGACTGTATGCCACTGTGCACTGACTATATGCCACTGTGTACTGACTGTATGCCACTGTGTACTGACTGTATGCCACTGTGTACTGACTGTATGCCACTGTGCACTGACTGTATGCCACTGTGTACTGACTGTATGCCACTGTGTACTGACTGTATGCCACTGCGTACTGACTGTATGCCACTGTGCACTGACTGGACACCTTTTTGAGGGTATTTACATTTTCTGAATTACTTGTGTGCAATTTTCCTGTTATTATCACTTGTATTAATGTTAAATATGTGGGACCTTTCAAGAATAGCTCTTTATGAATATCAATGGGTTAGTCTTATATCTTATTTCTCCTGAATGACAAATATTTAATTGCTAACAAGTGATAGAGCAACTATTGGTGATAATTACCATATGATCTAGAGTTGCAATGACAGAACTACAGAGATAAACTGAAGGTACCGTATTTTTCGGACTACAAGGCCCTGATCACACGTTTTTTTGACGTGGAAACCGCATCGGAAAACGCACCAAAAAAATGTCCGAAAGTGCCTCCCATTGATTTCAATGGGAGGATGACTGCTTTTTTTTACCGCGAGCGGAAAAACCGCCTCGCGGTAAAAAGAAACGTCATGCCCTATCTTCAGGCGTTTACACCTCTGACCTCCCATTGACATCAATGGGTGGTAGAGAAAGAGTATTTTGAGGCGTTTTTGCCCGTAGCACTCAATGGGCGCGAACGAAAAATGCAGCGAAAAACGCGGCAAATGGATTGCAGGCAGAAGAAAATCTGCCTCAATATTCCAAACTGAATTTTGAGGCAGAATTTTCCTCCTGCAAAAAACTCTGTGTGTACTCAGCCCAAGGCCTTATTCACACGGAGGTGTCCGTTTTGCGCGTGCAAAAAACGCTGCTTTTTAGGCACTCAAAAGGTCCGTGAGGCATCAGCATATGGTGCGTGGCTGTGTGATTTTCACGCAGCCAGCATCATTATGACACTCTTTTTTTATGTTGACAAACAGAAAAGCACGTGGTGCTTTTCTGTTTTCATTCATTCTTTTTTCTACTGTACCGCGCATCACGCGCGGCACCCGGAAGTGCTTCCGTGTGCCGTGAGCGATTTGCACGCACCTATTGACTTCAATGGGTGCGTGATGTGCGAAACACGGCCAAATATAGGACACGTCATGAGTTTTGCGCAGCGGACATACGCTGCGTGAAATTCACTGACAGTCTGAACGGCCCCATTCACTAACATATGTCCGTGCGACGCGCGTGAAAATCACACGCGTTGCACGGACGTATAACACGTTCGTGTGAATAAGGCCTAAGACCCAGTTTTTAGCTAGAATTAATATTGCTAAAAAGTCCCTGCGTCCTATAGTCCGCAGTCAATATATATACGAGCTGCAGCAACATATGCATATATATATATATATATATATATATATATATATATACATATATATACATATGTATACAGTATATATATATATATATATATATATATATATATATATATATATATATATATATATGATAGAGATTGGAGAGCAGGATTCTCATCTTCTATGTGTGTAGCGTATAGAAGACATGATAGCAGTTAGGCTCCACCTACTAGCTCATAGACAACTGAAAGTTGGAGATAAAGTCTGCAGAGGAGAAAACTGCTAAATAATGCCATATACAAGTCATATAATGGCCAGAAATAGTGTTACTCCTCATGTACACACATATGACAGCTTACCCTGGAATGTCGCCTGAAAAGTTAGGAACGCTTTAAAATTACATTTTCTGTTCAGACAACAACCTGACATAGTTAAGTAGCATGTGCAGTATTCCTTAAAAGATATGTGTCATGTTGGGGAATACAGTGCATGCTACACTGGAATTACAATACATACTGGCGTGCTGTATTGGTGATATTCTAGTTTTAGTAAATGTGCCCCATTATGTGCTGCTCTAGAAAAAGAAACTAAAATAGCAATTTGGAGCTTAATTCATGTATAACTCGCTCTCTTTGCTTTTTAAGTTGTGTGTACTAGGGTGAAGTGACGGAAGATGTGGTACATGTCTAGATCATGGAAATAAAACTAAGAATGTAGTGCGTCCCAGATCTAACCTAATCTTAAATTTCCATTCATCAAACTTTGATTCTTTATTATAACCCTATATATGTTTCAAACGCACAAAAATAGTTCTAGACATGTATTTGTCCAAAAAAATAATAATTTTATTGTTCCATAAATATACATACATGATTAAAACATATTTAAAATGATAGTTTTAAGACCACGAGTAAAGTACCAGAATGACTATAAAGGTATATTACATACATAATGTGAAACAGGTAAACAGCAATAGCATGCGGTGTGCCTCTATCCCAATTCCCTCTAACACAATCCACAGTCTTATACAGTGATACACTACTGTCAATAATATACATTGGTCAGGGATGTCGGATAATTTCAATTACCTGTAGCTGGCATGATGGCTGTCAGTGGTCTCAGGAAAAACACCTCGACGCGCGTTTTGCACCCTTCGTCAGGAGGCAATATGGAGAAGACCCGGTGTTTTGGTGGAAATTGTAGTGGACCAATTTGTGTATATTATATTATCAACAGCAGTGTATCACTGTATAAGACCTTATTTACACGAACGTGTGTTTTACGCACGCAAAAAACGCTGAGTTTTTTGCGCGTTGCAGTTCCGTGTGTTGCGTGCATCATTTTCGCGCATATGGCATCCTTACGACACGCGGTTTTGATGTTTAGAAAATAAAATGAAGGAGGTGGTTTTATTTTTCCCTTCATTTCTTGAACAACTGTTGCGCGAATCACGCGCAGCACACGGAAGTGCATCCGTGTGCTGCACGTGATTTTCACGCACCCATTGAATTCAATGGGTGTGTGATGCGCAAAAAACGCTAAAGTATAGGACATGCAGTGAGTTAGGGCACGTTCACACGTGGCGGAATTGCTGTGAAATTCCGCTGCGGACAGTCTGTCCGTTGGTTTCCACACCTTTTTAGTAATCTTCGTGCAGACGTTTCGGACAACTGTTTTAAAAGAGAGCAGGATGTACTCTTCACTTGAATTCGCAACGACTAATCCGCAGCATTTTACTTCAAATTTTAGGCAAAGGCGCAACGGAATCTGCAACGCAGATTATGTGCGGCATTGATGCGGACAGTGTCTGCAGAATTCCGCCACGTCTGAACATGCCCTTTCACGCAGCGAGCACACGCTGCGTGAAAAACACGAAATGTCTGAATGGCCCCATTGACTTACATAGGCCCGTTGAAGCGCGTGATTTTCACGCGCGTATCACGGACCTGAAACACGTTAGTGTAAATAAGGCCTTAGACTGTGGATTGTGTTAGAAGGAATTGAGATAGAGGCACACCACATGCTCTTACTGTTTACCTGTTTCACATTATGTATGTGATATACCTTTATGGTCATGCTGGTACTTTGCTGGTGGTCTTAGAGCTAATATTTTAAATATGTTTTAATCATCTATGTATATTTGTGTGGGTTCTGGGGGATATCCATATTTATGGAACAATAAAATATTTTTGGGACAAATACATGTCTAGAACTATTTTTGTGTATTTGAGACATATGTAGGTTTATTATTGTTTGGATTATGTCTTATGCTTACATTTATGCCCAAAAGGTATTATAGGTGTTCATTTTGATTCTTTATGAACCTGAATTTTAGGTTCAAGATACTTGTAGTAGTTTTCAGAAATGAAAACAATGGTACTATACTGCATGTAGAAGGTACAGATGCTCAATGGCATATCATGCTATTTGTCCAATGATGTAATCACACTAGACATAGAGTATTTTATTTATTATTTGTACACTTTTTACAGCTGCATATTGGCCTTGGTATTGCCACCTTTCTTTCTTTGGGGTTGATCCCCCCATAGTTCTGGTCTGGAAGCCTCCTTAATTGTACCTTTGCACTTTACTATAGTGGCTGTGGGACCCGACCTATGTGGGGATCCTTTTTCTATGGGTAATGTTACTGCCAATGTACTTATTTTTAATGATTTTATCTTTCAATAAAATATTGTCTATGTTTCGCTAATAATGGTTCATGTGTGATTTCTTATATTGGTGTTCACCTTTCTTTTTAGCAAAAAATATGGTCCAATCTTATAGATAGCTTGTGATATTTAGGACCGTTGAAATTTAAGGTACATTCATCATGGACCAACCTTTTTTTTAATCCATCCTGATACATTTAATAAAGGAAATAAAAGTATTTTAAAAGGAGAATATTACCGATTGATTGATTGATTGATTGATTGATTGATTGATTCATTCATTCATTCATTCATTCATTGGTTGAGGTCGATTAGCCTGAAATGTTTTTGCTTTATTGCTAATCTAACCTTGACATCACCCACACCTACAGACTATTCTGATTGCTAGATAAGGTGTTGCTTTAATATTCAGTATTTGCCTAGTGTAACTGGGAGGAGATACCTTGATATCCTTTTTATATAGTATCATCTTTATAACTATGACTTGTCAATGCCATTTGTTATTGCTGTTTCATCATAGTGGTATCACCTTTGGGCAGCCAATGAAATATTTAATAGCAATTCTGTCATATAATGCAATTACATAGATGAGGGCTGTGTATATTTACAATGCCCCACCTTTGCCTACAAATTCCTTAGAAGGCTATTATTTACAGCAGTCTGCAGTCTGTAAATGGAATCCAGTCTGCAGAATGTTGTAAAGCTGCCTTATTTGTTGAGAGTCTTCAGTATTCCCCCTAGCTCTGCAGATTCTAAATGGAATGTCTCCATGTGTAAATGGACCTATTCCAATAATAAATTAGAAAATAACTATTTAAGAAAATCCCATATATTTTTTTTATAGAATCACATGCTCTGCACTATAATGGATTGAAATCAAGTTTAAATGATTCCGTTATTTAGAGCAACAAAATAAGAACATCCACAAGTCCAACTATTGGACACTCAGCACAGCATGCTGTAAATCAGTGTCTCTAAACTTTAGTCAAGTACCCCCAACAGGTCATGTTTTCAGGATTTCCTTAGTATTGTACAGAGGATATAATTATAGTCAGTACATTAGTAATTGCCACAGGTGTTCTCTCTATGATCTGTTGAAGGTACTTGAGAACTGGAATTAAGAAACACTGCTCTATATTTTCCTTTTAGCGTAAAGATATTTACGCTAACCACCTAAGACATGCACCAAACACATTTTCTCTATAGAGTACTAATGTGCCACTACATGGCAGGGTCTTATGCTGACTCCCCAAAATCAAATTTCTTGCCTACTGTGGGTCCGTAGACTATAAGTTGTCTTTTAGTACAAGCCTAAATAGGATATTTAAATATGTATAATAATTATGTTATAAATGAAGTAACTGGTATCTGAGATCATATAATAATCTAAAACCACTGAGACAGTGACACTTTTATGGGGTTTTTGATCTCTTACATTGTCTATTAATTGTAACTAAAATCAGGGAATACCAAGACCGCTTGTACTAAATGAATAGACCTGTGGCCTTGTGTCTTCTGCTGAACTCAAAGGTAAACATTCTACACATTGTTTTAAAAGTTGTTGTTATTATTATTAATAACAATAATAATAACAATAATAATCATAATAATAATAAAAAAACAAAGTACATTTAAAATATTAAGACTAACTATTAGCATTGGTGAAAATGTTCGAAAGTGTAGGGTGTATGTATGTATGGGGTGTGTGTTTTTGCATGATGTGTGTGTATATGTGCACATGTGGTGTGTATGTTGCGTGTCCATATCTGTGTGTGCATACACGGTGTGTATATTGAGAGCTCAGAGCAATGATCTTCTTCACCGTCATACATTTTTTTGTGTGTCTAATTACTATAATGTGTTTAGTAGGTTCAAGAAACATATGTCAAATATTATTAAGATGTTTGTATATATATATATATATATATATATATATATACATAATATATATATATATATATATATATATATATATATATATATATATTTATTTATATATGTATATATATACCGTATATTAAAAAAAATTAATAATAACATTATGCTAGTGAATTTTATAAGCTTACGCTGTGGCAATATTCAATATCCTCTTCCCAAACTGAGTAAACTGAGTAAGTTATATTAAGGCTGGAGAAAAAAAAAGTGCAGCATCATATACGAAATCATTTGATGCACAGTGGGGTTGGTGCCTTGATATGTCATGACTGTACTAGACTGCCTAGATATATATCAATGCCTCTGAGAATGTCTTCCTTGAATACTAGCCTGAAAGGATATTACACGGTCAGTGTGTGGCTCTTAGAGCCAATCCAAATTAGGGGTGGAGCCAATGGTACTGCAGATATCAGAGGTAGTAACCTCTGGTGAGAAAAGCCACGCAAAATCCCACACCAGACATTGACTTCTGAGCTGACTTCTAATTTGCATATAATTGCATATAGAAACTTTTATATTTACTACAAGGTTTGTACTCAACTACCAGGAAATTATTTTACTATATTCTGTAGAAACTAACAATAATAATAATAATAATAATAATAATAATAAAAAATAATGATAATAAAATACATAATAATATAATATATGCTTTTTGTCACTCAAGCTGCATAGCATTACTAAACACCAATAATGCGTACACACCTAGGAGATAAAAAGGGTAAAAAGGAAAACGATATGATGCCACATCCATACCTTGGGTATCAACTTCAAAACCTGTGCAAATACATCTGTCTAGATATCCCAGTAAATTACATTTCTATCAAGAGTTTGCTAAGAAATGGATCATATATATATATATATATATATATATATATATATATATGGTATATATATGCCATTTTAAGTCAACCCTGTAACGTATTTTTTATATACTGAGAGGGTTATGGAACTAAACTCTAAACTACATGAATAAATTTGCACATGTGCATAAATGTAACTCTAAGGTCCGGCGGGCAGCAAGTTTTTCCGATTATACAACCCCTTTATTTAAATTGGCCAGTCTTCAATATATTCAACACGTGGTGGACGATAACGTAACCTTTAAAGTCTATGAAATATATATATATGACTGGATTATTCATAAATATTCCATATGGCTGGATATAATGGGATTGTGTGCATTATCCTTGTATTCCTATCACTGGTGCATTTTTATTTGTAAATCTACTTACACCATGGACAGATTTCCTGATTGTATTTGAACCTTTATATTTTTGTTAAGAACATTATATTTGCATTATTTAGACTGTAAATGTAATGAAAACAGAATGAATAAGTGGCTCTTATTTAAGGCCTATAGCAGTTCTAGTGGTATCAATAGTTAAGATTTACCTCCATGTACAAATGGCTCTGAGTGACTATTACTAGTATAGACATAGTATTAATTGTAAAATTCATTACAAAGATCTACTGCAATGTATGCCAAATTGCATAGGAATGTTTCATAATCTATTCTTATTACAAGATTGCGCCCTATAGATTATGTATGATGCAAGATTACCATGCATTTTATATATATATCCGAATAATATGTTATCTATGTATAAAGTTAGAAGCATACAATGTAAAAGATATCTAATAAGGCCCTAATCCCAGGCCACCCCTGCATTTCGAAATAATTCCCATGTCCTAAAGTGCTTACTCCTCTCAGGATAGCGTTTTTTACCAGTAGAGATAAAAATCAAAAGATAGATTTTTTCCTTTTTCTTATTTCGATGGTTACTTAAACCTGCAGACATTTTTCATCCATTTTAATGGAATGTTTCCATTGCTGAGAAATCATTAATCATAAACAGATTTACTGAGAACCAGAAGACGAAGCAGAATCTAAATGGAACAATTTGTAACATTATAAGCTGCATCTATATATAATGGAAATGTGACATGATTGCATAATTCATTGGCATTAGGCCCTTAAGTGGCAATTTTGTCTTAGCAGATGGCTTTTCCAAGTTCCTCAAATGTGTTCAGGTTCCAGATATTGCATTTATAAAAATCAAATCTCAGTTTTTATTTCAGCGCATTTGAGTTTAGATTATTTTTTTTATAAAAAATAGATCACCATTGGTTTACATTAAAATGTATTTTATTTTTTTGCAACATTTCACTTTAACATTGATACTTTGCAGTGGAGCGTGTATGTAATAATGTAACCTATTCCATAATTATATAACAATCTCACATTCTGCTCTTATGCAACACATTGGCAAAAATAGAACTGTACACTGATACTGTATGACTCTGATGGCCAGAGCTATAAGGGCTTTTCACTGACAATCATGCAATACTGATTCTGTGGCCTATACTGCCCAGTCACATACGTATATATAAAATACATACAATTTAAAATATTTCATAAATAGTTAATTGAAATGAAAAAATAAAAATCATCCACAATCAGCAATTGGGAAAGGCTGAAGGTAATATATTCTGATGGATGTGAAAATGAGAGGTCACTGAAAAGGTTAGCTTTGTTAATTAAAGCAATCTTTTATCAGCCTAAAAAAAGTGAAAAATAAAAAATATTCCAATTTATGGTGGTGGGAATACAGTATGACTGTTTCAAACATGTGGTGCCTGTGATTCAACTGTACTCAGCCCAATGTCTTATCTTTACTCCCAAAAATATAGCATATTTTTTTTAGCATTGGAATCATGTGACATAAACATGTGCATAGTTATTATATAAATGCAGAGAAGCCCAATAGATGGTTAATAAAACAAACAGAATAAGAATTTATGAGATTGTATAATTGGAAACATTACCTTTTAGAATTTTAAGAAAACATTGATTTTATTTATATATATATATATATATATATATATATATATTTATGTGTATATAGATAGATAGATAGATAGATAGATAGATAGATAGATAGATAGATAGATAGATAGATAGATAGATAGATAGATAGATAGATAGATAGATAGATAGATAGATAGATAGATAGACACACGCAGATTTTTTTTTAGGTGCAGCTTTTTTGCTCATGAGTTTAAGGAAATGCAGTGCTTACCTTTGAAACATCTATTCCTGAAACTATTTACTTACATGTCCCTGAATCCTGTGCCTTGTACAGTACTTCACCAGAATGTAAATAATCTCTGCTATTGGCAGTGCATATTTTATTCAAGTAAGGATTACTAATATATTACAGTATGCAGTACATCTCCTAAGAATTACATTCTTCCCTGCACTATTTCTTCCCAAGTCATAAAATGATTATTTTATGACATTTATCATGCATATTCCTGTAGGTCATGAATATAGAATACATTTATATGACCAAGAAAGAATTGAGAGGAGCAAGAGAGCACACAGCTCCTATCATAGCGATTACTGGGCCACCCATAGTGAAATTAATGGGTTACAATGTACTCACAAAGATTTCCAATCGTTTTTTGGAGACTGATTTGCAATCTATGGTTAAAACAACAGAAACAAGCTGGCAGTGCTCATTCATTAAACCTCTTCCCTCTAGTCAGGAGTTTTTCAGCACTCCTTGCAGAACTGACACTTCCAAGGGGACATTTACTACTTGTCAGAGAGACGGGAAGATCCGAATGACTGAGTGCTAAGGCAAAGGGTAATAAACGTAGTGCAGAGATTAGGCCCAAGGCAAAACATACAGGCCACAGAGCAGGGATTATTTTATTCCAGTACAGTCCCATAGGACTGGGCTTGACAGAATGTTAAGGCGTTGCCTTGGTGTATATCAGAGCCAATATATAATTCATCCTCAATATCAGGCTAGAAAAATGAACCTACTGCCCGTTTTTAATAGTCATATAAAAAAAAAACATTAGTTAAGCAAGTCAACAATAACCATAACACGAGCCAAACATAAAGATTGGAAATAAGAAGGATCTGTGTATCATTCAGCTGTAGTTTAAAGGGGAGGATACAACACACTGCCCATTAAATGAAGCTACCAGCTGAAATAATAGCTTGATAGAGCCTTGGCATGCAATCATTGTCAAAGCATGGAAAATAGATGAAATAGCGCTACCTTGGCCAAGACAGCGGGCTGTGGTTGAGTTGCGCGCCGTGCAGCATGCTTGTTGTAGATACTCTCCTCAACTACGCGTATTCTTAAGCAATAACAACGTAATCCGTATTATCCACCCAAGAATACCCGTCACCGAAGAGAGCCACAAAGCAGCAGCGGCCGGATGGACAATAAATCCATAGGAAGAGAAGAATCCAAACAGGTCCATAAACCAAGTCCAAAATGTCCTCTAGTCCCAGTCCTGAAAGAATAGCAGAGAGCCATGAAGTGTAGAAATGTACATGAAGATGTGCATCTAGACACACATACACACACCACAAGAGAGTTACGTGCAATGTACCTTGCCTCTCCTCACGTCTTCCTCTGTACTTGCAAAATAACCCTCTCTTGTACGCCCCCCTCCCAAGCTCCAGGCTGTTCAATTGGTTGTCCAATGGACCTATAGATTCCTGCAAGAGAATTGCATGCATATTTAAGTATAGCCATACTGCGAGGAATTCAACGGAGTACACAACACAACCCATCTACATTATTCCACACGTATTTGCATGATTATACTCAGGGCTTTGCCCATCTCAACATGACATCATCACGGTTAGTATAGGATATAACAGTAGTCATAGACAAACTTTACATATATCTATACATTATTTCATGCAGAGTTTATAGTTGTGCACTATGAAATCATTATATGGGAAGCTTTATGTTGTAAAATATGGTATAGAAATTGATGGAAAAAGTCGGGATTACCGTATCTGTGCTGAATGCGCAAATGGATTATAGGCTATGTGAGTGTTATAAACCCAGATCATCTGCTAGAAACGTGGTTTGTCTTGCTGAGCTATGTTTTAAGATTTCATAGAGATAGTAGAGTTATAAGGAGCCTACATAGCACATCAAATAAGTGGTATATATGCACAGGTCTTAGAGATAGATCGTGTCACTCTTTATTCCATTTCGCGTGCATGAATTTGTTCTTAGAATACATCGTTAGTACTGATAGATCAATGACACATTTTACCGTTATATACATGTATATACCTAAAACACATACAATGACACACACACACACACACACACACACACACACACACACACAACACTGACACACACGACAACTGACAAACACACACACACACACACACACACACACACACACACACACACACAACACTGACAAACACACAAGTGTACACACATATACACACACACACACACACACACACACACACAACACACTGACACACACCTTTAGGTAAAAAAAACATCAACTTTGAAACAATTTCATTTAAGGAACAACTTATATTTGTAAGACCTAAATATATTAGATGTTCACAGTCCAGGAAGATTTTACATAAGACAAAGGGACTCACCATGTATAGAAAAAACATAATATGAGTAAGATGAGTTTATAGATATAGCATTTTAATGTGTGTGGGATAAGTGTGTACACTTTTCATGAGTGAGAAAAGTGACAATTCTCTGAGAACCTACAATATCAGCATGGTTGGACGCTTCAGACCCAGTTTATGGACAGCTCCCTTTTGGTGGCTTCAGCCAAATGTTACAGCAGTTGGCTGGTGAGGCTCATTCCACCTCTGTATACAAAAGCTTAGTGTGGAGCTAGGGAATAATCTCCCTAGCAATTACTGTGCCCTGAAAATTGTTCTTGACATACTAACACTATTTTGGATCAGATCCCTCTGGCTTTGTGGAGTTTCGCACCTCCCGTTTTCTTCCAGAAATGGTGAAGTGTGCCTGAGGGAAACTCGGTATATCTCTTGGGCAGTCGCTCCTTTAGAACTAGTTGTATGTATCTGTATCATCTTAATTCTCCAGTTCTATAGCAAAGCAATGCAAAACAGCCACCAATCCAGACGTAGAAAAATAGGACTAAAAAGGTAAGTCATCAAGTAAAAAATATTACATGAGTGCCCCACCTTTTCAAATGTCCCCAGCTTACTCTGACATGGATATTAACTCAATGAAACCACTCCATCTAAGGCATTGACTCACCATTCACCCCCTAAGTAGCATTATTGCTTTCAATGTATTTCCATGATCAACTTCTATCCTGCTAGATTAATATACCTTGGCTGTTCCTCATAAAATACAGGGATGCAGTTGTGAAGCTGCTCTGCTGACTGTCATTGTTATCTCATGAACATTATATGAGATATCGTTTGGCTGCTGTGTTGCTTTACTTGCAGCTATAATCTTCAATGAATGGGGGGGGGACGGACATGTGGGCTATTGTAAGATGGTTTAAAATCCACAAAATAAAAATGAAATGGAAATCATCTTTGTGTGAGCCCAAGGAAGTCACCACAGTTACAGCATGATCTCAACAAGGGAACAATATTGATCTCCCTGGATGGCATCCTGGAAATAGACATTCTATAGGAATACAGCAGTAAGATAACAGGTCATGCCTTTTATGAAACCATTGCTTACCGTGTAGTATCCAAGACTGTGTGTGTGTGTGAGCTCTGCTGACTCTAAGATGTAGCTGATCCTTGCGTTGTGTGTTAGGAGATGCTTTCTCCTTTAGGAACCTGAAATGGGTGGAAGCAGCTTTTCCTCCTGATGATAAACCTGAAGTCAGTGATCATGAGAATATCCTGCAGAAGTCCCCAGATGCATTCACCCGTCTTACAGTCTTCAGCCAGCGCCCTCAGCTCCAGGAACCAGAGGAAAGAGAAAAAAGCAGCAATAGCGATCACATCGATCTGATCTGCACCATCTGCCTGCTGCCACTACACCCAACCTCCACATCTGAACACGTCCAACCCTGACAGCTCCCAGCACAGGGCTGCAAAGAGTTCATTTTTTTCAGCAGCTCCTAATTGGTTCTGGGCAGCACACAGTTACACAAGCTAATGTTAACCATTCAGTAGTGGATCCAGAACATGCTAATGGTGGATTAATTGAGGAAGATCTGACGTGCAAGCATCCTAGTCTCTTATTCATTACTTCCCTATGGGAAAGGACCAATGTCTTGTGGGACTATAGGAACATGCAGTTAAAATAAGAGAGAGAGGGAGAGAGAGAGAGAGGGAGAGACAGCAAGAAAGAAAATGGCTCTGAGTACACAGATGTCGACCAAAACCGTTTAGCAGAATAAGAAGACTGACAGTTTTATCCTGAGGGCTACTCTGGTGCCATCACATGTAAAACAAGATACCAATATCAACCATAATGATATTAAAGATAATACAAATAACAATGCCGGACACTTTGATTTGCATTACAATACACCCCACACACCCAGCACATGAGCATTAATATACTAGTGCAACCCAAAGCCCTATGTGCACATGTATGTAGCTGTGCACGGAACCAAGGGGAAATGGTCTGAGAGTATGCAAAGGTAATGATACTTTATACTGTCTTATGTTTACTGTAATGTTTACAAGACAATACAATAAACATAATAAATGTTTCGATTGCATTGGGGAAGAAATAGTAAAGAAAAACTGAAGTAAAGTTAATAGGTTTCACTGTCAATGCAGTCACTATGAAGTACAGTAGACGACTGAACTCAACAGAGATATCTGTGAACTACAGTAGTTGTGTGGAGTAGTGCGCTGTAGTGCGCTGTCCACAGCTGTGGTGCTGAAATAGATCTACTGCAGCAGCAGATAACATAGCAGGAGCTGTCCACATCAAACCACAGAAAAAGAAGTGTACTCAGAAAACCTATACAGGACTTTATATTACGTCTCTACAAGTAACTCTAAACAATCATGACAGCCCGGTTTTTATTTAACTAGGTAATTGCCAAATAATTTGTTCATTAATTCATACAATTTCAAGGGAATTTATTATTTGTACCTAAATAAAAATGTTCTCCCTGTATCAGAAAACAAGCCCCGAGGACAAATCAAACAGTTTATCCGATCTTTTGTTTTAATATACAGTAATTAAGAGCCTTTGCTTTTACCTACAGTAGATCACATTCCTGGGCTGAAGGCAAGATATGATGTGTATTCATGTGTTATTTGTGTTAAACTACTGCCCTCTACAGTCCAAAATAATAGCAAGAAATACAGATTTGATGAGAGAGAGAGAGATCCATTTATCTACCAGTATCATATTATCTATCTATCTATCTATCATCTATCTATCTATCTATCTATCTATCTATCTATCTATCTATCTATCTATCTATCTATCTATCTATCTATCTATCCATCCATCCATCCATCCATCCATCCATCCATCCATCCATCCATCCATCTATCTATCTATCTATCTATCTATCTATCTATCTATCTATCTATCTATCTATCTATCTATCTATCTATCTATCTATCTATCTATCTATCCATGATGCGAGCTGAGCTTCTCACCTCAGACGGCGGCCTGCTGCCTCTCTGAGGGGGCAGTGGCGAAACTGAAACAGCCGCCACCACCCCCTTTTGCACTAATTGTACCTGCATCTATAGAATGGAGGTACAATTACATGCAAAAGCGCTGAATGGCCGGGCACATTTCATGCCCGACCATTCAACGCCTTACAATGATGCTGTTTGGCATGGCAGAATGACTTGCCCCACCAATCAGCGCCTTTCAACGCCGCTAGTGATGTGTTGACGTCATTGCGCCGCTTCCGTTGTTGAAAGGCGCTGATTGACGGGGCAAGTCATTCGGCTCTGCCAATCAGTGCCTTTCAACGATGCTAGTGGTGCGATGATGTCATCGCGCCGCTTCCGTTGTTGAAAGGTGCTGATTGGCGGGGAAAGTCATTCTGCCCTGCCAATCAGCACCTTTTAACTTTGTAGGCGGCGTGATGACATCATCGTGAAGCTTGCATTATTCAGCCCCAGCAGACCTGCTCAGAAGAGAACAGGCCTGCATTGACACAGGACGGTGCGGGGACGGGATCAATGTGAGTATGTAAAGTTGTTTTTTTCACTTAAAAGTGTGAGTGGCATTATCTTCGGGGGGAGCTATAAGTGGGGCACAATCTACAGGGGAGGCTGTATGTGGGACACTATCTACAGGGGGGCTTTATTTAAGGTGATATCTACAGGAGGCTATATGTGGGGCACTAGATACAGGGGGCGCTCTATGTGGGGCACTATCTACAAGTGGGCTATATGTCGGGCACTATCTATAGTATATATGTACTAAGTTGGGTTCTGGTGTTGAATATATGTATGAGCTTTGTTCTGATGCTGTATTTATATACTGAGCTTGGTTCTGGAGCTGTATATATGTACTGATCTTTGTTCTGGTGCTGTATTTATGTACTGATCTTGGTTCTGGAGCTGTATATATGTACTGATCTTGGTTTTGGTGCTGTATATATGTACTGATCTTTGTTCTGGTGCTGTATATATGTACTGATCTTGGTTCTGGTGCTGTGTATATGTACTGATCTTGGTTCTGGTGCTGTATATATGTACTGATCTTGGTTTTGGTGCTGTATATATGTACTGATCTTTGTTCTGGTGCTGTATTTATATACTGAGCTTGGTTCTGGAGCTGTATATATGTACTGATCTTGGTTCTGGTGCTGTATATATGTACTGATCTTGGTTCTGGAGCTGTATATATGTACTGATCTTGGTTTTGGTGCTGTATATATGTACTGATCTTTGTTCTGGTGCTGTATATATGTACTGATCTTGGTTCTGGTGCTGTATATATGAAACTGAGGTTGGTTGTGGTGCTGTATATATGTACTGAGCTTGGTTGTGGTGCTGTATTTATGTACTAAGTTTGATTCTGGTGCTGTATTTATGTATCGACTTTGTTCTGGTGCTATATATATGTACTGAGCTTAGTTCTGGTGCAGTATTTATGTACTGAGCTTGGTTCTGATGTTGTATATATGTATTAAACTTTGTTCTGGTGCAGTATATATGTATGAGCTTGGTTCTGGAGTGGTATTTATTTACTGAGGTTGGATCTGGTGCTGTATATATGTACTGAGGTTGGTTCTTCTGCTGTATAAATGTATTAAGCTTGGTTCTGGAGCTGTATTTTTGTACTGAGTTTGGATCTGGAGCTGTATATATGTATTGAGCTTGGTTATGGAGCCATATATGTCAGAGCTTGGTTCTGGATCTGTAATTATATAGGATATATTTATAATAACAAAATTGCAGGGCAGATGGAATTGTTTTCAACTCATTGTATATTTAATGGGAACCTGTCAGGTAGTTTTAACCACTTGAACCGCCACCATGCGGTAATAATTGACCTGACAGTATTTACGAACATTCCCCTGTATATTTTTTTCAGATGCAGCAAAATCTATAAAATCAACTTTTAAAACTGTGCACACTATATGCTAATTACTCATTAAAAGGTCATTTGACGGTGCCGCTATTCTGAAGTTACATAGTTCTGCCTCCAAAGCCAACGTTCCATGCTTGATTGACATCTCCCTGGCTGTTATACATCACTAACAGTCTCCTCCAACTTTCTCGGATACGCCAATGCCTTGTACTACACCGTGCAGTGGGGTGTACTCTGCCCGACTGCACCGTGCATGCCAGTACAAGGCAACGGAGCATCTGCCAGAGTTGGAGGAGGCTGCTAGTGAAGTAGAACAGCCATGGGGATGTCAATCAAAATCTGGGGGGCGCCATTTAAATTTTCTCCTCAGGCAATAGAAAAGCTAGAATCGGCCCTGCATCTATCTATCTATCTATCTATCTATCTATCTATCTATCTATCTATCTATCTATCTATCTATCTATCTATCTATCTATCTATCTATCTATCATCTATCTATCTATCTATCTACCTTTATTATATCTATCTTTCTATTTTTATCATATCTATCTATCTATCTATCTATCTATCTATCTATCTATCTATCTATCTATCTATCTATCTATCTGTCTGTCTGTCTGTCTGTCTGTCTGTCTGTCTATCTATCTATCTATCCATCCATCCATCCATCCATCCATCCATCTATCTATCTATCTATCTATCTATCTATCTATCTATCTATCTATCTATCTATCTTTATTATATCTATCTTTCTATTTTTATCATATCTATCTATCTATCTATCTATCTATCTATCTATCTATCTATCTATCTGTCTGTCTGTCTGTCTGTCTGTCTGTCTGTCTGTCTGTCTGTCTGTCTGTCTGTCTGTCTATCTATCCATCCATCCATCCATCCATCCATCCATCCATCCATCCATCCATCCATCCATCCATCCATCCATCTATCTATCTATCTATCTATCTATCTATCTATCTATCTATCTATCTATCTATCTATCTATCTATCTATCTATCCATCTATCTATCATGCATATAATGCCAGGTAATCTAGAAACAAGTAATTACAATAGTAAGGAAAAAGTATAACATAATAGGATATTATTGCACCCATTCATTCACACAGTGATAACAGTGAGGTTTAGTGACTGGTGCTGTTAATATATTGAGCATACAGCGTCATAAGCTGAGGCGAGAATTTCACCTCATGCAGTGTCCCTCCCTGTTTTTGGTGTAGGGAGAGAGCATTTTGGTACCTTTATAGTCCATCCATGTTTTTTCTCAGCTACAATTTGGGGAGGGGGCCCCATTTCACTTTAAGCTTTGACAACAAAAACACTATAAGCACCTCAGTGTGCAAAGGAATATAAAGCTGTTACATTGCCCAAGTACTGACATAATGCCCATCTTCTATCTCATCATACACATCATTTTAGAGGTTTTCAGCAAGACTTAACCTCTGAGCAACTGTCTTGTACATATGATTATATATTGCAATGATGTATTTTCTTTTACTCTACAGTATTGCTAGGTGTTAAAGTTAAATTGTTACAATGTGAAAACAATGATTGTATTCAGTCTCATACAATGGAAGCTGCTTGCTCTGTGTCATATGTAAATAGAAAGTTAAAAGCCATTTTGCTTTTAGAGATAATGCAGCTTACCACCCACACAGCTCTATCTTTATACAATCATCAGCAGTGATTTAAATCAATCACTCGACTTATTGTTATCTTTACTTTCCCCCAAAGAGATTTTTTTTTTACCGTTATTTAAGCATGAATTGAAGCTTGAAAGACTTAACCCCTTCACTACCTGGTATACCAACCTGGCGTAAATCAAAGATATACTAAGAGTCCATGCACTCAGAGAGGTTCCCTATTCTGTAAAACTGCATGTAATGGAGCATGTCACAATATTTTGTATGGAATTCATGAGGAAATAAACTATACATGTAAAATTGGAAGCACACAGAGGTACAGTATGGGCCCATAAAATTCTTTGTGTGCTGTATTACCTATACCATATGGGCAAAGATATTGGAACACCTACACATTACACCTACAGGATCTTTTATGACGTCCCATTCTAAATCCATAGGCATTAATACGGAGTAGGCATCCATATTGCAGCTAAAACAGCTTCCACTCTTCTGGGAAGGCTTTCTACAAGATTTTGGACTGTGTCTGTGGGAATTTTTACCCATTCATCCAGTAGAACATTTGTGAGGTCAGACACTAATGTTGGAGGAGAGGGCCTGGCTCACAATCTCCATTCTAGCTTATCCCAAAGGTGTTTGATGGGGTTGAGGCCAGGTTTCTGTGCGGGCCAGTCAAGTTCTTCCACACCAAACTTACCCAACCATGTCTTTTTGGACCTTGTGCACTGGGGCACAGTCATGGTGGAACAGAAAATGGCCTTCCCCAAAGTGTTCTCACAAAGTTGGAAGTATACAAGTATCCAAAATGTCTTGGTATGCTGAAGCATTAATATTTCCCTTCATTGGAACTAGGGGGCCTAGGCAAAATACTGAAAAACAACCCCAAAGCATTATCCCTTGTCCACCAAACTTTAGAGTTGGCACAATGCTGTCTGGCAGGTAACAATCTCCTGCCATTCATCAAAACCAGACTCGTCCATCAGACTGGCAGAGGATTTATCATGCCACAGAACACATTTCCACTACTCCAGCATCCAGTGGCGGTGTGCTATAAACCACTACTTCCTAAGTTTGGCATTATACTCGATCATGTAAGACTTGTATGCAGTTGCTCAGCTATGGAAACCCATGCCATGAAGCTTCCAGCACATAGTTTTTGCACAGATGTTATTGTCAGAGGAGGTTTGAGTCAGAAGGGCATTGGTGACTTTTATGCGCTATGTGCCTCAGTTCTCAGCAAATTAATGTTATTTTTTCTATAATTAAAAGTTCTATCATTTTCCAATACACTTTCTGCATTAATACCTCACAGTTTTCAAAATCTCTACTTGTTGTTATTCAGTAGAAACATTTAGTGTTTACTTCCAGTGAATATAATTCTGTCCATGGTCATGTGATGGACACACAGAGGCTGCGATCGTTACAGATACAGTATGTGTAACAGATCTGTGCCTTCTACTGATCCCAACACCTGCGTGTGCTTCAAATTCTAATGTATGTAAAGTTACACCTTCAGACCTCAATGTCCACCATCTGTGGCTTCAACAATGTTGGGACAACTGCTTAAGAAACCGTGCCTTGGAAAATAATTTATTAGCTATTTGCTGAATTCATATTCATATGGAGCTTGACACAATTTTCAAAAGAAATGATGTTCTAATAATCGGTATTTTAGCAGATAACAGACACAACAGGCAAAACTGTATTTGTAACAAGCATTATCTGGCGATATACCGGGGTCACAGAGCTGATTTCTTCATACTTTTAACTAGATGGACTTGCACTGCAGAGACGTAACTATAGGGGCGCAGAGGTAGCAGTCGCACCTGGGTCCTTGTGCCTAAGGCGGCCCAGAAGATCCTCTGCCACATTACAAACCACTAGCATTATTAATCTCACATAGTACAGTAGGTGAGGGCCTGTTACAGATTTTGCATTGGAGCCCAAGAGCTTCAAGATATTATGACTCTGCTTGTTGGTGCTACGAAATACATTGCGATTTTATGTGGTGTTATATTACAAACTCAGCTCTGCTTTGCTGATTAATTCAGTTCAGCTGTGTGTGTGTGCGCGTGTGTAAATGTGTGTGTGAGATGTGCCACAAAAAGTCTATGTTTCTTAGAACAAAGAGAAGGAAGCACTCTACATAACACACTTTGGACAGGAACTGAATTATACATCTTTTCAACCATTTAATAATCCAAATAACAAAGGTTTGTCATACTGCATGCCAGATTTTTCATGTTTGAGTTTAAAAACTACATATCTTTTATTATCTGTGGTTATTACAGTCAGAAGAGTTTTGATTAAAAAAAAGGTTTATTTCCTTTTTTATCAATATATAAACGGAGCGAAGGCGCCCCCTGCCGGCCATACATTCAGACATGCACTTTCTAAACTGGTGAAGATACGGAGCATCTGAGGATGAGGCAAAGTCTCCCTTTCCGCCTGTTTGGAGAGAAATAAAAATGATGAAAGCAATATAGGTAAATTAATATTGTCTATATCTCCACAATGCAGTTATGTGTTTGCTTTATGGTTTTACTATTTGGTCTCTACTGAGCTTTTCATTCTCTGACTAAGACATAGTCTAAGAGAATAATGTGAAGGCAGGATTCAGCCTGAGCTACAAGAAATGAGCGCCTTCTCTTACTAGACTATATGAATTACAGCAAGCGGAGGCTTCATCATTGTTTTTGGCTATACAAGAAACGACTGTAGTTCTATACAGATACTGAATATATGTACAATGTCAAAGTGCTGGGTATGGGGGGGCCAAGCCAGATATTTTGATATTTTTGACAAACCTATTCCTGGACACTTCTTCTTGTCTACATTATTTCCAGTGGCTGCTAGAAGTGGTAATTACTCCTTAATTATATTCCAACAACCCTATTTGTGGCCGTCAATAAAAAAAATTATACAATCTGGCTTCTATCTGAAAATGAGCTTAACCTTGAGAGACAGCATCTCATTGGATTTGCTTGTGAATAAATGATATTAGAAGCTGGTGTACTCTTTTTAAAAATCTTAAGCCACTGATGTGGTTGCATTGGGCAAATACAATAATGCATTCAATGTTATTTAGAAGAAATTTACAATAAAGAAAAATATTAGAAAATAAACAAGGGGAAATACTAATGAAGAAATGCATGCAGACTCACTATTTTCACCATGAAAAATGGCACACCCCTAAGGGTAAGTTCACATGTAGCGTAAATACTGCAGATTTTCCGCAACGGATTTGGTTACGAAAAATCTGCAGCATACCACAGTAGCAGCAGAGTGGATGAGATCTGAACAAATCTTATCCACACGCTGCGTAAATGGTAAGCAGAAAAAACACTCAGAAATTGACATGGGGAGGTAAGACCCGCAACAAATAGCAGAGGTTGCGATTTTTGCGGCGGAAAAGCTGCGATTCCGATGCAAAATTGCAACTCAGAAAAGAAAAATCTTATACTTACCTAGAATTTTGTGCTTCTTTGTCTAGGCAATCCTCCTGGGATGATGTTTCATCCCATGTGACCGCTGCAGCTAATCACAGGCTGCAGTGGTCACATAGGATAAACGTCATCCCAGGAGGCTGGGCTGCAGGACGGCAGAGGGATGTGACGCCTTGACTACCTAAGAATTAAACTTTTTTATGTGCAGTTTTCCGCCCCGGACATTCCGGCTGAAAAACTGCACCACAATTTGGTGCAGTTTTTCGGCCGGAATTCCCTGCGTCAACCAGGGCAGATACCGTGTGAAAATGTACCCATAGAATGTAGTAAAAGTCCATACTCTGCCTCTATGTGCCTTCAATTTATACAGAAGCTTGTAGAAACAGAACAGTGGAATGTTCCATCGGGGTCGCAGGTATTCTCCTCTAGAAGTATAGTGTCCAATGCAGGGCTGGCCTTAGGGGTGTGCGACCTGTGCGAGTGCATGTAGGAGGCGCCACTGGGCTCTGCTCTGTCCTCAGCTCCTCGTTACACACACACGGAGTAAACAGGAGCCGAGGAGCAAGAGAAGAAGAAGAAGCTCTGCCCACAGGACGTCCTGCAACAAACCTGTGATCCTGCCAGCAAGGGGAGATCGTAAGTGTCTCTGTGTTTGTGTGTGTATATATTCCAATATGTGTGTGTGTGTGTGTTTGTGTGTGTGTGTGTATATATATATATATATATATATATATATATTCCAGTATGTGTGTGTATGTGTTTATGTCTCTTTGTTAGTGTGTGTGTGTTCAATATTAAAGTAGAACAGATATAATTAAGATATCTGTGCTGCCCCTTATATACTTTGCTGTCCCTTTATCTACTCTGCTGCCCCTATATACTCTGCTGCCCCTTATATACTCTGCTGCCCCTATATACTCTGTTGTCCCCTATATACTCTGCTGTTCCCTATATACTCTGCTGTCCCCTATATACTCTGCTGTCCCCTTATATACTGCAGGTAACATCTACTACATTACCTGTACTCAAAGAGTTATCACTGTGTGTTATCTGTGGTGTTACATAGGACTGCAGGTAACATCTACATTATCTGTACTCAGTGAATTATCACTGTGAGTTATCTGTGGTGTTACATAGGACTGCAGGTAACATCTACTACATTATCTGAACTCAGAGTTATCACTGTGTTATCTATGGTATTACATTGGACTGCAGGTAACATCTACTATATTATCTGTACTGTGTATATATGTGCCTGTGTGGGTATATATGGTTTATATGTGAATGTGCCTTTTATGTACTTGTATATGTTTCTGTCTGTGTACTTATGTGCCTGTGTGTGTGTGTGTGTGTGTGTGTGTGTGTGTATGTGTGTGTGTATATATATATATATATATACACACACTAGTTTATGTGTCTGTATGTCTATATATTTACCTATGTGTATATATATTTGCTTGCATGTCTAAATATGTCTTTATCTATGCCCAGTATATATGTACCAGTATGTATGTGTCTATATATGTGGTTAATTTTTGGTTTGTGGAGGGCGGCAATAGAGAGTCCTGCACAGGGCACAATCCAACCTAAGGCCGGAACTGGTCCAATGGAGTATATGATGCTTCACAGAGGAACCACTGAGCATCTAGGGCACCATAGTATGGACTAGTAGAGACTCCATGTGCCGCTGTACAGGCTACATGCAGACGGCCTTCCCATATGTATGAGGCCGGTTACAAATCTCATTTATCTGCAATAAAAAGTGTTAAAATGCTGCCTGGGTAAATTTAGCTTTTTACTGTTATTTATACTGTTGTTTTGATACATAAAGTAATTTCTTTATGCTATTGGCAGTAAAATAAGTGTGAGCTCACTGTGTGGATAGCTTATCTGAGGTTAGGCCATACATACCATATAAAGCATCGTCAATCTTCGTCGGGTATACCTTCTTGCTGAAAAATGCTACGATAATGAAAATAGAAAAGAAACATTTCATTCTTGGTGGTGAATTAACTATCTTATGTAACATGACAAAAGACTCAATTGGTTTCTGCAGTTTTACTGAAGAGCAAATGTTAGATTATCTAAAACACTCTTCTCAGCAAAAGCTTTATTTCCACTTATAGGAATAATTTAACATTCACTTTCACTCGGTTTTGCTTTTAGTTGAAAGACATTTGTTCTGTGCAAGTCTAGGGTGGTTTAAGGTAGCAAATTTAAGACAAAAAGTGCTGCTCTGTCTGATAATGTACCAATATCAAGTAGAAATTGGAGCTCATAATAGTTTGTTCATTGTAACCTAAAGTAGAAACTGAAGAGTTGTGCTGTGGGGTGGATTTTTTCATGGAAATTTAACATTTAATATGAATCTGTTCGACAGCTGAGAGTTGCAATTTCCAGGATTTCGATCACAGGTAAGCACTTGCTACTGTTGAACTATAATTCTTCTCATATACTGTGCAAAGAAACATCAACTGCCAAAGCAGTCACAGACCTGCAACTATTATAGTTCAACTCAACAAGGTTTCAAGGTCATTCCTGTTCAGCCACAAATGACTTTAGAAATGTAGACCAGTAGTTAGACCAGTTTGTATAATTAGACCATTTCATTTGTATACTATGAAACCTCAAATGCATCGAAAGATCGACCATCTAATGGCCGTTTGCAGGCACAAACTGATGGGAACACACACAAACACCCAGAAGTGGTCACAAAAAATAGGAGATACATCTTTATACTTTTCTTTCCTTTTGGATCCACTTCTGGCTTTGGCTGAAAAAACTGCATCAAAACTGTGTGTGTGTGTGTGTGTGTGTGTGTGTGTGTGTGTGTGTGTGTGATCCTGGACTTACTCCTTCTTTCTTTTTTTTTGTTTTCGCAGCCACCAAATAACATTAGCCTAGGCATTAGGGGAAATTTACTAACCTTTCTATTCCAGTTGTCGGACCTAGAAAAGTCGCAAAAGGGCCAAAAGTCGGAATTTACGTAGTTTACCAAAAAGGTAGGGGCCACTGTGGCCTGACAAATTTATTCTAATTCAAGACAGAAAACTGGCATAAATTATCATGGAAATCTACACCAGCTCCTAGCTGGCATAGATTTCACTCTGTGGGGCATAGCAAGGTAGTGGCCCATGCTGCTTGTTCCTTCTCCACAATCCCGATCAGTCTGCTCACCCCTCCAATCCCCATATGACAATAAAAAAAAATATGTATTTCTCTGGGATCGCTTAATGAAGATTGATGATTCACAAATTAATGTAAGAATAGTATAGCTGCAGCTGCACTCACTCACAGAAATGGCTGCCGCTAACTAACACACTGACACTGATTGACTCCTTTATCTCTCTAAATTCTGTCTCTCTTTTAAATTATTATAAATAATTCTTTATTCTCTTCTCCTCACTATGAAACATATTTACTGATGCTAATCCACTATCTATCTGCAGTAGCATTTTCTAGTTGGGCTGTTTATAAATGGCTATGAATCACATGACTATCATCCTTTGAGTAATCAGTGACTCACAGCTATACCGCTCATGATTGACTGTGCTAGAGGGAGGACTGCCTGCAAGGCATTATGGGGAAGCCCGCTGGGCCGCCACCTGAGGACATGTGATCCTTATCCTCTGTCTTCTTCTTACCTGTAATATGATGGCTGCCACTTTGAGCGATTAATGCTGGACATATCACAAAAATCCGAAACTTTTTGGGAATTAGTAACAAATTAGATTTCTGTAGAATCCATTCACTCATCTCTATACACAATATTCCATGTGTGGTCTTACAAGAGGCAAATCTAGTTTTACACAGTGTTTAACTACGTGATATATTATTGTAAAATGTGTTTTCTCGTCCCAAGTGAATACACCTTACATTTTCCTACGTTAAACTTTTTTTCCATGTCTCCGCTCCAGCTCCCAGTTTTCCTAAATGCTCTATAAAAAAATAATTCAGTGAAAATAATCCAGTGAAAGTGTATAACATTTACTTACATAGTTTGGCACAACCTGGTGTTCAAAGTGAATAGCAATGGTCATGTCTACTTTATGAGCTGAGTGTTGGTGAAGACGCATGCTCAATCACTTTGCCCACAGCCAGGTCTCTGCAAAGTGATCCTCTGTTTACTGCAGAGCAGCCAGTGAAAATAGCTTTCTTTCCTGCTTGTCAGGGAAGGAGCAGAGTCACTGCAGTAGCATGGCGGTAAAGCTGAGAAAACTCCTTCTGAAGTGTAAGTAGGAAGGAACTATATGGTGAGTTGCCTGAAGGGGAAGGTGTCTGATTCTGGTCAGAGACCCTCCCTCAGCAGCACAGACTAGCAGCAGCCACAAGGGGGAACTCATGGCAGCAAATAATACTGGAAAAAGGTACTTTTTTTGTGCTAGAAAAGCGAAATTATTTTTTAACAGCTATTAATAGCATTTCAGGACTTTTCGTTGCAAAATGATTTATGGGATAATTTTTTTCATCCGTTACCTTCGTACAGGTAATAATACCTTTTTTAATGCTTGATAGGTGTAAGAAACTGCCTTGATTGGGCTCAATAGTGGAGACATCTAAAAAATGGTGCAAAAGAAATTGAAGCTGAGGCGTAACTAGACTTTCCTTTACTGTGGGCAAAATATTCCGCTTGATGCTTTATTCCTGTTTCTTATTACCCTGGCCAAGGCAAATTGAAGTCTTGGCACCCACCACCAAACCTGCCCTACCAACTATCCAACTATGCCCTTGGTTTTCCATAGCAACCAATCAAATTCCATATCTCATTTTCAGAGGCTCTATTGAAAATGAAAGCAGGAGCCAGTTTGGTTTATATGGGCAACTTCTCTACTTTTGATTTGCACCAGTTTTGATAAATCTTCTCTATAATTTGTTTGTAAGAAACACAAAGATATCTGATTTATGAGGAACTATTACTCCCATTCACAATCACGAGATTATCGTTTAGCCCTTTTCTGCACCAGAAGCTGTTACTGTGTATTTCGGCCAGAATTAATTTAGAATTATTTATATTAGGTCCTATATAACTATTTCAATTTCAAAAGGAAATTATCATGCTAACTTTAAAGCCTCTGGCATTTGATTAGCTATTTCCTCCTAAATATGTTGTAGGAATTAAGGAAACTGTAGGAGACAAGCATATCTGCAATATGCCCACAAGGAGAACTCTGAATGACATTTACCTCTAAATTAAAGGCAAAAACTAGAAAATGAAATACATGCTTGTGCACTTTAAAATTTAGTTAACATCATATTTGCATTATTCTGTTTAACTGAGCAGTAGAGTCGTCTTCATGCGAAGTAGCCTACCACCGCCTCAACATAAATTACAATAAATCAGATGATAGAATCATTCTTGCAACTGACCTTCCATTCACTAGTCTTGATATTTAAATGTAAAGGTGTCCTGAGGTCTGGGATCTTTTCTCAATCGGTTCTGGGTAAATAGTATCTGACATATGTCTTGTTATTTTCACCATGACCCTGGCAGTGATTGACAGATCACCTTAAAAGGATATACCATTCTGATAAAGGTTGTACTTTTTTCCTTCACAAAAATGCAGAATAGGTACACAGCTTTCATTCTATTCATATCAGTAAATTGACATTTAAGACTCACTGTACTGTTGAGATTCTGCAATTTTTCTCTCTGCGTTCAAATCAATGTCTTAACTAATTGCGATATTAATCTGAGCTGCGGACAAATTTGTCATCTGCTTAATGTCATCCAAGAGCTTCATGTCACCCATGCAGAAAAACACTCCATATCTGCCTATAGGCACAGTGCGTATTATCTGTGCAAATGTCTCCTGCAGTCAGGAAAAGCTCTGAACTGAACCTCGGCTGCTGACCAGCAGCTTTTGGACTAAAAGCAAACTCTGAATCTGTTGCATAACATTAAGCAAAAGAATAAAAAATAGTGATAAACATTGTCATATTAAATTCATATAAATCAAGAACATTTCAGCCTAACACAAAAAATGTGTTTTCTTCTAAAATTCTCTTTAGCCATTCCTTACATTTGTTCCCTTACTCAATATTGGCAGTCATTACAGTATTCAGTAGACTCCTCAGCTTCCCCTAGTGGTAGAAACGGCAAACAGACTGTTATGTGCATGGAATTTAAAGCTCTGTATCATAAATAAATGACATACCTAAAAGCACATAATAAGAATATCTCATGGGTTCTTCTGGTCTATATCCCATGGAGATTGATGCCCATATTGCATGCAGGGCCGGCATTAGGGGTGTGCGACCTGTGCTAGTGCACAGGGTGCTGCACCCTTCCAGCATATATGGGGCGCCACTGGGCTCTGCCTCTGCTCTGTCCTCTGCTCTTCATTACACACACACACATGAAGGAAACACGGGCTTAGGGGCAAGAGCAGAGGAGGACGCTCCGCCCACAGCCTGTCCTGCAAGAAGCCTTTGAGCTTGTCAGCAAGGAGAGATGTAAGTGTCTATGTGTGTGTCTGTGTTTGTGTGTGTATACTGTATATTTCAGTATGTGTGTGTATATGTTCCAGTATGTGTGTGTATATGTGTATATATGTCTCTATGTTAGTGTGGACATATGTATACCTCTATGTGTGTATATATATGTGTGGGTATAGTTATCAGATTGTGATATTTGTGGTGTTACATAGGACTGCAGGTAACACTACTGCATTATCTGTACTCAGATTGTTATCACTGTGTTATCTCTGGTATTACATAGGACTTCAAACTTTGCTTTCATCAAAGAATGCTCCATTTGCAGCAATTACAGCATTGCAGACCTTTGGCATTCTAGCTGTTAATTTGCTGAGGTAATCGGGAGAAATTTCACCCCATGCTTCCAGAAGCCCCTCCCACAATTTGGATTGGCTTGATGGGCACTTCTTGCGTACTATACGGTCAAGCTGCTCCCACAACAGCTCTATGGGGTTGAGATCTGGTGACTGCGCTGGCCACTCCATTACAGATAGAATGCCAGCTGCCTGCTTCTTCCCTAAATAGTTCTTGCATAATTTGGAGGTGTGCTTTGGGTCATTGTCCTGTTGTAGGATGAAATTGGCTCCAATCAAGCGCTGTCCACAGGGTATGGCATGGCGTTGCAAAATGGAGTGATAGCCTTCCTTATTCAAAATCCCTTTTACCTTGTACAAATCTCCCACTTTACCAGCACCAAAGCAACCCCAGACCAGGGGCGTAGCTAGGGGGGGGGCAGGTGGGGCATGTGCCCCGGGCGCAGTTCAGAGGGGGGCGCCAGCGCCACCTCATCCTGCACTATAATTGTACCTGTGTCGCAAGGACACAGGTACAATTAGAAGCAATGAATGACCGGGCACGTTCCGTGCCCGGCCATTCAGCTCCTTTCCGCGAATGAAGCGACTGGTACCTTTTGTACCAGTGACGCTTCCGTCGATGAAAGGCGCTGACTGACTGACAGGGAAAGTCATCCTGCCCAGCCAATTAGCGCCTTACATAGACGCTGCGTTCAACCCCCTGGAGACCTGCGCAGAAGAGAGCAGGTCTCCATGGCTGCAGGACGGCGTGGGAGCGGGAATAAGGTGAGTTTGAATTTTTTTATATTTTTTTATTGTAATAGAAGTGTGGCTGTATCTGCGGGGGGGACTTTGTCTACACGGGGTGGACTTTGTCTAGACGGGGGACTTTATCTACGGGGGGTGTCTATCTACAGGGGTACTATATCTACAGGGCTGGGCTATATACAGGGGGACTATATCTACAGGGCTGGGCTATATACAGGGGGACTAGATCTACAGGGCTGGGCTATATACAGGGGGACTATATCTACAGGGCTGGGCTATGTACAGGGGGACTATATCTGCTGGGCTATATACAGGGGGACTATATCTACAGGGGGCTATATACAGGGGGACTAGATCTACAGGGCTGGGCTATATACAGGGGGACTATATCTACAGGGCTGGGCTATATACAGGGGGACTATATCTGCTGGGCTATATACAGGGGGACAATATCTACAGGGGGCTATATACAGGGGGACTTGATCTACAGGGCTGGGCTATATACAGGGGGACTATATCTGCTGGGCTATATACAGGGGGACTATATCTACAGGGGGCTATATACAGGGGGACTAGATCTACAGGGCTGGGCTATATACAGGGGGACTATATCTACAGGGCTGAGCTATATACAGGGGGAATATATCTACAGGGCTGGGCTATATACAGGGGGACTATATCTACAGCGCTGGGCTATATACAGGGGGACTATATCTACAGGGCTGGGCTATATACAGGGGACTATATCTGCTGGGCTATATACAGGGGGGCTATATACAGGGGGACTATGTCGACAGGGCTGGGCTATATACAGGGGGACTATATCTGCTGGGCTATATACAGGGGGACTATATCTACAGGGGGCTATATACAGGGGGACTAGATCTACAGGGCTGGGCTATATACAGGGGGACTATATCTACAGGGCTGGGCTATATACAGGGGGACTAGATCTACAGGGCTGGGATATACAGGGGGACTATATCTACAGGGCTGGGCTATATACAGGGGGACTATATCTGCTGGGCTATATACAGGGGGACTATATCTACAGGGGGCTATATACAGGGGGACTAGATCTACAGGGCTGGGCTATATACAGGGGGACTATATCTACAGGGCTGGGCTATATACAGGGGGACTATATCTGCTGGGCTATATACAGGGGGACAATATCTACAGGGGGCTATATACAGGGGGACTTGATCTACAGGGCTGGGCTATATACAGGGGGACTATATCTGCTGGGCTATATACAGGGGGACTATATCTACAGGGGGCTATATACAGGGGGACTAGATCTACAGGGCTGGGCTATATACAGGGGGACTATATCTACAGGGCTGAGCTATATACAGGGGGAATATATCTACAGGGCTGGGCTATATACAGGGGGACTATATCTACAGCGCTGGGCTATATACAGGGGGACTATATCTACAGGGCTGGGCTATATACAGGGGACTATATCTGCTGGGCTATATACAGGGGGGCTATATACAGGGGGACTATGTCGACAGGGCTGGGCTATATACAGGGGGACTATATCTGCTGGGCTATATACAGGGGGACTATATCTACAGGGGGTTATATACAGGGGGACTATATCTACAGGGGGGCTATATACAGGGGGACTATATCTACAGGGGGGCTATATACAGGGGGACTATATCTACAGGGGGGCTATATACTGGAGTGGGCTGTCTATATTGCACCATATACAGGGGTGGGCTATATAGTATATAGCCCCCTGTAGATATAGCCCACCCCTGTATATGGTGCTCCATAGATAGCCCACCCCAGTATATAGCCCCCCCTGTAGATATAGTTGCCCTGTATATAGCCCAGCCCTGTAGATATAGCCCAGCCCTGTAGATATATTCCCCCTGTATATAGCCCACCCCTGTATATCTACGGGGGGTGTCTATCTACAGGGGGACTATATCTACAGGGCTGGGCTATATACAGGGGGACTAGATCTACAGGGCTGGGCTATATACAGGGGGACTATATCTACAGGGCTGGGCTATATACAGGGGGACTATATATGCTGGGCTATATACAGGGGGACTATATCTACAGGGGGGGCTATATACAGGGGGACTATATCTACAGGGGGGCTATATACTGGAGTGGGCTGTCTATAGAGCACCATATACAGGGGTGGCCTATATTGTATATAGCCCCCTGTAGATATAGCCCACCCCTGTATATGGTGCTCCATAGATAGCCCACCCCAGTATATAGCCCCCCCTGTAGATATAGTCGCCCTGTATATAGCCCAGCCCTGTAGATATAGCCCAGCCCTGTAGATATAGCACAGCCCTGTAGATATATTACCCTGTATATAGCCCACCCCTGTATATAGCCCCCTGTGTATAGCCCACCCCTGTAGATATAGCCCCCCTGTGTATAGCCCACCCCTGTATATAGCCCCCCTCTGTAGATATAGCCCCCCTGTGTATAGCCCACCCCTGTATATAGCCCCCCTCTGTAGATATAGCCCCCCTGTGTATAGCCCACCCCTGTAGATATAGCCCCCCTGTGTATATCCCAGCCCAAATATTTTTTTTATGTTTTGCTACTTTCACACATATCATCAAAACAAAACAATGGTCCCAATAACGAAGTGTTTGAACAAGTCAGAATCTAAACAACCACTCCTAAATCCAAATTAACACCTATAGTGACATGATGGCTAGACCCACGAAATGCAATACAAAAAAAAGTATAACGTTTATTGATATACATTAAAAACATACATATTGTAAAAATTTAAAAAAATAAAAAAATGTAGAGACCACATAAAAGAGAAATGGGTATCATGGACAAAATATCTGGTCACGTAAGTAAGGAAGATGAGCAATCCACCAGACCTGTAATTAAAATTATAATAGACGGGTCAGGATGGTCAAGCTGCTAGTGCAAATAAGAGAGTAAAAAATGAAACATTATGAATCAATAAAAACCTGCAGGCCTGTCAAAGTAATCCAATAGTTAGTAAGGCAAGTGCCCTAAAAGATACAAAAGTATAAGTCAAGTGCCTCAGACCAGTAGCCATGCATACCCAGAAACACCCGACGTACGTTTGACTTAGAAAAGTGAAGGCTTATTTTTTGCAGGACAAGCTGTAGTTTTTATTGGTACCATTTTGGGGTACATGCAACTTTTTGATCACTTTCTATACACTTTTTGGGGGGCAAGGTGACCAAAAACAAAAAGTAATTGTGGCATACAGTAGTTTATTTAATCTTTATATTTTTGTATACAGTGTTCACAGTGTAGTATACATGTCATGTTAGATTTATTCTGTGGGTCAGTACGATTCCAGTGATACCAAATAATGTATATCGTTTTTTGTTTGTTTTACAACTTTTTCACAATAAAATGACTTTTTTGTTAAAATATTATTTTTTTGTGTTGCCATATTTTAAGCCATAACTTCTTATATTTTCCATCAACAGAGTTGTGTGGGGGGCTTGTTTTCTGCGGGACAAGCTTTCTTTTTTTGGTACTGAAGTACATAGAACTTTTTCGATCACTTTTTATTTCATAATTGAAAGGGAAGGTGACCAAAAAACAGCAATTCTGGTTACAGCATTTACCACCTGGAATTTTATGGAGTATAATATTTTCATAGTTCAGGTCGTTACAGACACCTAGATACAAATTATATATAGTTTATTTAATTGTTACATTTTTATCCAGTGATAAAGGACTTAAAGGGAAAAAAGGCAATTTTTTTTTCACTAAATACTTTTATTTATTTACTTGAAGGCACGATCCTCTGATCACTGTTATAATACACTGCACTACTTATATAGTGCAATGTGTTATAATGATCAGTTTTACCCTGACAGGTACTTTCTTGGCAGACCTGGGGGGTCATTGTTAGGCCTCTGATTGCCATAGCAACCATCGGCACCCCAGTGATCACGTCACATGGGGATTTTGGGCTACAAACCACTTAGATGCTGTAGTAGTAATTGACCGCGGAATTTAAGGGCTTAATCATTCAGATTGGTGCTAGCTCCCTTCCTGCTTGTTTCAGCAGAGTGTCAGCTGTAATATACTGCTGACACCCGCTGCTGTAGGTGCCGGCTCGCACCCCCAGCTTGCAATAACTGTACGGCAAATTCTGGGAACCCCTTGCTGACCATAAAGTACAGTAATGTCAAAAGTCGGTAAGCGGTTAAAGCTGTCCACACACCACTGATTTGATGTATGCTGGTCACTTCTCGTCTAGCGGCCACGGTCTGGCTTATGTGCAGCAGCGCTGTTGTCAACAACTGTAAAGCACGCGGTTTTACCACGAACCATTGTGATTTTGCAATGCTTGTTTACATCTGCAAGTTTTTTGCATGTCAGCCACGGTCACTACATGTGGCTTTACTCTTAGGGTATGTTCACACGCACAATTAAAAACAGCCTAAAATTACGGCACTGTTTCCAAGGGAAAACAGTTTCTGATTTTCAGCCGTTTTTGAAGCAGAAAACGTTTTTTGAGGCTTTTTTTTGACGTTTTTGGAGCTGTTTTTTAATTGACCCTATGATGTTGTTTTTGCATAAGTCAAATGTATCCATAGTTCCCCATTTACCCGACGGATGCCGAAAGAGTGTCCTTTTACTATCTGCTGGGCCAGTATGTGTCTACATGCCTTTTTTTTTTACAGCATATGAAGCTAATTCTGCTGCGCTTTTCTGTATACAGAAGCCTCGAGCAAAAAGGAACCTTCTGTGCAGTATACTTTTTTTTATAATGGGACCATATGGGCAACATATGCCACTGAACTCCTAACATTTACCTCTGATAGAAGGCCTGTATGAAACATAATTTTAAAAAAATTTACCCGTAAAATAATAAACCTATATAATAAAAAATATTGCATTAGATCCTTAAATGCAAAGATCTTTAAAATAGGCATAACTTGAAGCTTTTTAGCCCCAATATAACATTTATAACATGGTCCCTCTAACTGTAACTGTAAAGGATCTGCCAGGCACTACGTCTGTGGATACTCCCAGGATTAATCAATCGACAGCTGAGGCCAGACCTCTTAGACTGACACCTGCTCCCACCAATCAGGGTGGCAGGCTCAGGAGTGGGAGAGCCTATCGCGGCCTGGTCAGTCGGAGTTAGCTCCGCCCCCTGTCCATTTATACCTGCCGTTTTCTCTTCCTCATTGCTTGTGATTCTTCCTGGTTTCCTGGCCCCACTGCTGCCTTGCTCCAGCCTGCTTCTGCCGTGCTTCAGCCTGCTTCTGCCGTGCTTCAGCCTGCTTCTGCCGTGCTTCAGCCTTGCTTCAGTTCCCGCTTATCCTGCTTCGCTCTGCTCCCGGCTTGCTTCCTGCTCCGTGCTCTGCGTTTGTATACTTCATTACATCCTGATCCTGACTGCTCGTTCACCACTCCGTTCCCTCACGGTGTTCCGTGGGCTACTGCCCCTTCCCTTGCTTGTTCCCTGTTTGTATCCCCTTGCACTTAGTCAGCGTAGGGACCACCGCCAAGTTGTACCCCGTCGCCTAGGGCGGGTCGTTGCAAGTAGGCAGGTACAGGGCGGTGGGTAGATTAGGGCTCACTTGTTCCCTTCACCTCCTTCCGCCATTACAGTAACATATATATTTCAGAGCCTCCAGCACTATTTTGTCCGGCAAAATGATGGAGACCATGAAGGAACCCAACAGGACCCATATTAGTCAATTGGTTCATTAAGGTGCCATTGGTTTCCGGCATGCGATGGATCCAGCTCTTCTTGTCTTATGGTTGTTCTGCTCCTCTGACCAAGCAGAACCACGGAAGCTGGAACGCAGATTTAAGCACAACCTAATGGTAATTACTTAATGTCGCAGATGAGATTATGTGGACTATCCATTTTTGGAATTTTATAAAGTAATCTAGTTTCAACCGGTTTCTGTAGAAACAAAAAATCTGATGTATTTGCTGAGTTACAAGCAAAACTCTCTCGTGGCACTGCATTAGCTCAGACTCTTTTAGTGATTGTGTAGACGATAATTGATTATAAAGTGGAAATATTTCTGTGCCTTGATTAACAGTGGTGTTCGCTTATTGTAAGCTGTACATGTGTTGCTGTGTAATTAGAAGCAAATTGACAGCATTTTCTGCTGAATAATGAGGCTTTTCTAATCAAGTCTACATTGATGTTTTATAAAGATATCTGATATAGGTGGGTAGCTCTTTTACTCACCAAAGCTAAAGAGCTCTGCTCATCATAAAACATAATGTGCTTTATTCTTTCGCACAGTTGCTATGTTTCAAGTGCAAAAATTTTGATGATCTGTTTCATGCTACTAAGGCCTTATTTACACGAGCGTGGCGCATCTCGGATGTGAAAAACTGCAATTTTTCAAGTCCGAGGTGCATCCGTGCTCTACGCTGCGGGACGTGATGTCTCGCTTCCACCATAGATGAGATTCTATGGAGGGATGCGTGAAGCGTGAAAAAATAGGACATGTTCTATTTTCTCACGGACCCTTCACACGGTCCGTTGAAACAACGGGTGTGTGAACGACCACATTGAATTACAAAGGTCCGTGGGACGGCCGTTGTTTCAACGGTCGTCACAAGGATGTTTAACACACTCGTGTAAATAAGGCATAAGGGTGATTTGGCATAGACTGCACATTGCCCTCACAAAATGTTCCCTGTTCCATAGGTTCTGTATGGTAGGTTTGCTAGACTTGCCATCTTAATGTCAAGTAAGGCTGGGTTCACACGACCACATTAATGTCCGTAATGGACGGACGTATTTCGGGCGGAAGTCCCGGACCGAACTCAGTGCAGGGAGCCGGGCTCCTAGCATCATAGTTATGTACGATGCTAGGAGTCCCTGCCTCGCTGCGGAACAACTGTCCTGTACTGTAATCATGTTTTCAGTACGGGACAGTAGTTCCACGGAGAGGCAGGGACTCCTAGCATCGTACATAACTATGATGCTAGGAACCCGGCTCCCTGCACTGTGTTCGGTCCGGGACTTGCAACCGAAATACGTCCGTCAATTACGGACGTTAATGTGGTCGTGTGAACCCAGCCTTAGGCAAGAAAATGTGTCATCTTGACTCCGCAATAAGGTGTCACCTGTGTCTTTTTAATCAACTGTGTTTTTTTGTATTTCAAAATGTATTTTTTACTTAAAATAAAACTTCATTGAAGCACTAGTATAAATATTCTCAGATCTTTTTAGGTAACTTTTTAACCTCCTTGCCCATCTGTGCAGGGGACTAAGGTATTTAGACATGTTGATACGTCCAAATATTCCTGTGGGAACAGCAGTGATGATTGACAGCTACACTCTTAGGCTATGTTCACACAGAGTTCTTTGCAGGCAGAAAATTCTGCCAGGAAAAATCAGCTCCAGTTTGCCGCAGTTTTTGCCGTGATATTTGCTACATGTTTTGCCACGTTTTATTTTTTTTTTACCTATTTCTTCAACAGGCAAAGGGAAAAAGCGCAAGCAGTTTTTGACATTAAACGCGTAAAAAAAAGTCAAAAAACCCGTCAGTCGTTCGTGGCGTTTTTTCCGTCTCCCATTGATTTCAATGGGGTTTTGAGGCCAAAACGTTTTTTTCTTCTCGTGGGAAAAAAACGCCTCCACCTTCCTTTGAAAACAATGGGAGTCAATTTCGGCCATTTTATGCCACGGTTTTTGCCGTGGTTTCCGTAGCAAAAAACGTGGCAAGAAAACTCCGTGTGAACAGGGCCTTAGGGTAAGTTCACACGTAGTGTAAACACTACGGATTTTCCGCAAAGAATTTCATTGTGGAAAACCCGGAGCATAATACAGTAGCGGCAAAGTGGATGAGATTTTCACAAATCTCATCACCACTCTGCGTAAATGATGGGCGGAAAAAACGTTAAGAAATTGACCTGTAGTGTGTTTTTTAAACTGCAGCATGTCAATTGTTTTTGCGTAATCACTGCTTTTTTTGTTGCGGGCTTTAACTCTGCATTTAATTCAATAGGGAAACAAGGGAACAAAGAGCAGATGTTGCAATTTTTGCGGCAGAAATGCTGTGATTCCCTGCAAGAATCGCAACTCTGTGCTTCTTAATTCAGGCCTGCCTCCTAGGATGATGTTTCATTCCATGTGACCGCTGCAGCCAATCATAGGCTGCAGCGGTCACCTGAGATGAAACGTCATCCCAAGAAGCAGGCCTTCAAGACGGCAGAGGGATGCGTCGCCATGGCTACGTAAGTATGAACCGTTTTATTCATGCATACGCTGTGTGCTTTGGCGCAGCGTATCTGCCCTGTGTGAACATAGCCCTAAAGTGATTGGTGGGATCAGAGAAATGTCAGATCAAGGCTGTTTAACCATTTAGATTCTGAAATCTCCACATAAAGGGAATGAACAAAGGGAATAGGCTTTCTTTGTCGTCTGTCTGTCAGCCGCAGCATAATCACCAACGTGGATTGATATATATATAGACTGCCCTGGGCCTAACAAGGGCCCCAAGAATTGCCCAATCAGAATATTTGTTTTTATGCTTAATTAACATAGCTGAGATATGTCCAAACAGATGCTTTTTTTCTGTAGGTTAGTAAAGTTTGATAAAGTTAAGTAAAAAAAAAACTGGTCACACAAAAAACAAGGGCTCATACATCTGCCTTAACAGAAAAATAAAAAGATGACCATTAGGCCTTATTCACACGAACGTGTATTACGTCCGTGCTACGCGCGTGGAAGTCACACGCGTCGCACAGACTTATGTAAGTCAATGGGGCCGTTCTGACAGGTCGTGATTTTCACACAGCGTATGTCCGCTGCGTAAAACTCATGACATGTCCTATACTTGCCCGTGTTTCGCGCAGCACGCACCCATTGAAGTCAATGGGTGTGTGCAAATCACTTCCGGGTGACGCGCGTGATTCGCGCTCCAGCTGTTAAAGAAGTAAAGGGAAACCTAAAAGCCCCTCCTTCTTTACTGTTTTGTAACCTAAAAACAGTGTCATAATGATGCCGGCTGCGGGAAAATCACGCAGCCACGCACCATATACAGATGCCACACTGAACGGTGGATAGGTCATCAGTTGTTCAGTAGTGGACGACCCCTTTAAGGCGTATGCATTCCATTATATAAGATAAAAAAAACACATAAAATTCATACTTTAAGACAGCTTACAGGCCTTACAAGACGTTTTTAATGAAGATATCAAGCATGGCAAATCACAAGTATATAAAACCGATACTAAGAACCACATTCTCTGCTCAGTATAAAATGTAAGATGGATCATAACGGTTACAAATGATGTTTTCATAGTGGTGACATAATATAATTTATTTCATAGATCCCCAGTTATGAAAGTAGGTCAATCAATAAGGATACATTCCAGTAATTCCCACTGAAAATAATGTGTGTCTATAATAAATCTTAAACTGCTTGGTTTCAAATCTCTGGACTTATTTTTATACCTCCTTTATACTTTTTTAAAAAATTTTATTGTTTCATCGCATAATTGCTTTAGACAAAGAAAGTAAACTCTTAGTATAATAATGATATCTATCTATCTATCTATCTATCTATCTATCTATCTATCTATCTATCTATCTATCTATCTATCTATCTATCTATCTATCTATCTATTCCATACATTAATTATATAGAAATAAAATTGTGGGGGTCATGATATTAGCATGGCAGCGTGAGGAAGCAATTCCCTGGAGCTCCGAGCACCATCAGACAATCGCTTTTACATATATTTTAAAAGTTACCTGATTGCCCTGCAGATACGCCTATTGAAGCCTACAGAGTCCACTGCTTAGCGGGTCTAAGACGAGGCTCTAAGGATGGGTTCACACTACCTATTTTCAGGCGTAAACGAGGCGTATTATGCCTCGATTTACGCCTGAAAATAGGGCTACTATACGTCGGCAAACATCTGCCCATTCATTTGAATGGGTTTGCCGACGTCACTGGCGTAGCTATAGGGGTCGCAGCGGTCGCAATTGCGACCGGGCCCCGAAGCCAGGGGGCCCACGGCCCCCCGCACCACAGCAATAAAAAGTTACTATAGTAACTCGGGCCGCGGGCCCCTGTTACTATAGTAACATACTTTTCTTACCTTCCTGGTTCCGGATGGCAGCGGAGGTCCTGACGTCAGGCGCTGTGCGCAGCGCATGACGTCACAGCGCTATGCGCCGCGCACAGCATCGAGACGACAGAACTCCCGCCGCGGCCGAAAAGGAAGGTAAGGTTAGCCCTGACTGGCGGGGACCGACTCCCGGGACCCGCCAATCAGCTGTTTTGAAGGGGCCGCAGCACTCGTACAAGAGCTGCTCCCCTTCATTCCTGTCACTTCATTCCGGTCACACTGTGAATCGGTGTCGGCGATTCACAGTGTGAGCGAGTAGTGAAATGAAGGGGAAGCAGCTCTCGTACGAGTGCTGCGGCCCCTTCAAAACAGCTGATTTGCGGGTCCCGGGCGACACATCAGCTATTGATGGCCTATCCTGTGGATAGACCATCAATGTTTAGGGACTGCACAATCCCTAAGCCTACGATGTAGCAGCCTTAGGGGGCCCATGAGACAGGATCACAGATTGTGTGATCCTGTCTGCTGGGCCCTGTATCTAATCCTATCATGTGTGATACTGTCTGCTGAGCTGGTGTATCTAATCCTATCATGTGTGATACTGTCTGCTGAGCCACTGTATCTAATCATATCATGTGTGATACTGTCTGCTGAGCGGTGTATCTAATCCTATCATGTGTGATACTGTCTGCTGAGCTGTGTATCTAATCCTATCATGTGTGATACTGTCTGCTGAGCCATTGTATCTAATCCTATCATGTGTGATACTGTCTGCTGAGCTGTGTATCTAATCCTATCATGTGTGATATTGTCTGCTGAGCTGTGTATCTAATCCTATCATGTGTGATATTGTCTGCTGAGCTGTATATCTAATCCTATCATGTGTGATACTGTCTGCTGAGCTGTGTATCTAATCCTATCATGTGTGATATTGTCTGCTGAGCTGTATATCTAATCCTATCATGTGTGATACTGTCTGCTGGGCCACTGTATCTAATCCTCTCATGTGTGATACTGCCTTCTGAGCCACTGTATCTAATCCTATCATGTGTGATACTGTCTGCTGAGCTGTGTATCTAATCCTATCATGTGTGATACTGTCTGCTCAGCCACTGTATCTAATCCTATCATGTGTGATACTGTCTGCTGAGCCACTGTATCTAATCCTATCCATAGTTTAGAGGGTCGTAGTGCTATATATATGCTATGCTGTCTCATATACACACTTTTTTTTGGGCGGACACATATGTATTGGGGCTATTTCCCTGACAATTTAAGCCCTGAGGGTATGTTCACACGACAGTCTGTTACGGCTGAAATTACGGTGCTGTTTTCAGGAGAAAACAGCACCGTAATTTCAGCCGTCATGGCAAGTGCAGGCGTCTTTCACTGCGTCCATTACGGACGTAATTGGAGCTGTTTTTCTATGGAGTCCATGGAAAACGGCTCCATTTACGTCTGAAGAAGTGACAGGCACTTCTTTGACGCGGGCGTCTTTTTTACGCGCCGCCTTTTGACAGCGGCGCGTAAAAAAAAATGACCGTTGGCACAGAACATCGTAAAACCCATTCAAATGAATGGGCAGATGTTTGCCAACGCTTTTGAGACGCATTTTCGGACGTAATTCAATGCTAAAACGCCCGAATTACGTCCGTAAATAGGGTGTGTGAACCCAGCCTTAGTGACGCCCCGGCTGCTAGTGCTGCATTGTTGGGTCACTTAGGAGACCCAGCGATGCAGCTGAAAGCTGCGGACCGTCGGCCATGAGAAGTTTGCGGGGGGGGGGCCCAGTAAGAATTCTTGCATCGGGGCCCATGAGCCTTTAGCTACGCCCCTGGCCGACGTACTGTGCCGACAACCAGTATTTTACGCGTCGTCGGTTGACAGCTGTCAAACGATGACGCGTAAATTGACTGCCTCGGCATAGAAGTGCAGGACACTTCTTTGCAACGTAATTTGAGCCGTTCTTCATTGAAGTCAATGAAGAGCAGCTCAAGATTACAGGCGTCAAAGACGCCTCACATAATGCGAGGAGGAGCTTTTACGTCTGAAACGACGCAGCTATTTTCTCCTGAAAACAGTCTGTCTTTTAAGACGTAAAAGACAGTTCTCGTGTGCACATACCCTAATTGTCCTAGAGACATTTTGTGCCAGGTCCATTTTTACAAGCAAAACAGGGACCCATCATATATTTAGGAGGCAAGATCTTTTCTAGACTCACATTATATATGAGGTGTGCTGTGAAACCTCTTCTGGATGCTGCTAACCAGGCTGGAGCCTCCTACTGCTGGGACCACCCCTTCTATATAATTTTGCACAAAGGTGGCTACTCCTTCCTCATGAAATACCCAGTGACCTCACTGAGGCCTTCTCTTTCTTGGGCACAGAAGTGATACATGTGCCAGACTGGACTATGCTTCTACCACCATCTCCATTACGAGGTGGCGCACCTCCTCTACCCCAAAGACCAGCTTCCCATGTACCTGCAACTTTTCCGCCTACTGCGGACCTGGTCGCTATCTCTTAACCCTGCACAGGAAAACTGTATGGACCTTCCCGCTGGCCTCTCACATGACTCTTCATGCTCTCCTTTGACCCCTCCTGGGCTTTATTCATTACAGATTTATAATGTAGCTTGGAACTTCTCATAGCTGGAGAGGCACATTGGCCATAGAGAATAATTTTCCACTGTTGGTCTATCTGGGACTGTCACTGTCATTTTCCCCTCTCCTTCATGGGTATGGGGATGATTTTGTGCGCTCAGTTTCTATTGCTTTTAGGACTCCATCCCATCACACTATCAATGTAATCTCTTCTTGAGCCCTTGTAGACACATGGATCCACCATCCTCACCTTCTTATAGATATTTGAACTATGCCCAGACACCTCACAGTGGGATAATCCTTGTTTCTCCGCCCTATCTGGAACTTTCATCGCACATGCTGGATATTAGGAACTCTAGTATGACATTTACCAGTGATAACATTATTTACTAGATGTTTGTAACTGTATTCTTTAAACTACTGCACTAAATGTAATGCTATTTTTGTACTACTTCATATTGATTTGTCATGACATGACCCCTTGCAGCATCCACTTTTCCTTTTTCATGGCTATCCTCTTTAATTGAATGCTAATTTGATTGTGGGTTATTTTTAATGTGAGCATCATAACATTATTCCTCGGCCGTGAGACGACATAAGTTTATCCCAAATTACGATTTACAGAGAGGAATCTATGGGGAGGCCCTGCATTAGCTTTACAATTCCTTTTTTTTGAGTGTTTCAACTGAAACTGGTCTATGCTTCCATTAATATGTTCTATATGACATTTACAGCTTTTCTCTTACCTCCTGACTTTCTATAATATTCCAGAGTCTCATGGCTGCTGTAGCGTTCTACATTCTCCTACTTAGTGCCTGTGTTTTTGTATCACCCTATATATTAGGGCCTAACAACACACAGTTGTAGATTGGAGTTTTTGCTCCATTATCAGATTTTCTTCCTACCCCTTTTCATCCTCTCTTCTTTCTTCTGTTCCCTTCTCTTTCACCCCCCTCTCCCCCTCCCTCCATTGTTGCTATCACTGAGTGCTCTGAACCAACATGCTTAATCTCAATGTTATCGCTCCGAATGTGCAAGGTTGAACATCCCAGAAAACAGCTTCCAATTTCTACACCTCCTTTGGATAAAAAGAGCACAAGTTACCTTTCTACACATTTCCGCTTGGACCAGATCCAAAATCTTTGTTATTTTCCAGACATTTGCCCCAGCACCTTACCTCATTCTAAAGCCAAAAACATTGGCGACTTGCTCAGATGGAACAGGCAGGGACCTCTTTATGAAAGGCAAGACTGCAGACACCCAGCTTACCTTTGCAACCCTGTATCAACCCTGTATCCTACCAACACTGGTCAACTGACTTTTCTAGAAAGCACTCTCAGCACCTTAGAGTTTGCTGAAGGTACTCCGGTACTAGGGGGGACTTTAATATTCCTTTACATGGTCTGCTTGAAACCTCTAGGTAATAGTCAAATTTTCCAATGACAACCACCCCTTACCTGTGCCACATCTTAGACATGCACCAACTCATAGATCCTTGGCTCATGCTTCACCCCTCTGAACGAGATACTTCATTCTTTTCATATCAGCATAATATGTACTCCCACATTGACTATTTCCTCGTTAAGCCACTCTCAATCGTTGAACATTCAGCCTTTTTGCTCTCTTAGGGCGCCAAGAAAGTGTTTGACTGAATAGGCTGGACGTTCCTCAAAGAGATGCTGCCTCACATCGGCCTAGGTTGGTAAGCTAGATTTCTAACTTCTACTCATCCTCGTCGGCATCCATGAAGGCCAATGCCCACTTTTCCTCATCTTTTTTCATTACTCTCCCCTTTAACATTTATCTTATGTCTAGAAATTTTTCTTTGTCTTGTCAGACAAAACCCGGATATCCACTATATGGATAAAAGTATCAGGACACCTACACGTTACACCTAAAGGAGCTTTTATGACATCTCATTCCAAATACATAGGCATTAATATGGAGTTGGTCCCCCCCTTTGCAGCTAAAACTCTTCCCACTTTTCTGGGAAGGCTTTCTACAAGATTTTGGAGTGTGTCTGTGGGAATTTTGCACAATTATCCAGAAGAGCATTGGTGAAGTGAGACACTGATGTTTGACAAAAGGGCTTTGCTCGCAATCTCCAATCTAGTTCATCCCAAAGGTGTTTGATGGGGTTGACGTCAGTACTCTGTGCAGACCAATCAAGTTCTTTGCCTTTATGGACCTTGCTTTGTGCACTGGCAGTTGGTAGCATAAAACTGTCCAAAATGTCTTAGTATGCTAAAGCATTCATATTTCTCTTCACTAGAACTAAAAAGCCTAGGCCATTCCCTAAAAACCAACCTCATAACATTATTCCACCTCCAACAAACTTTACAGTCAACACAACGCTGTCAGGCAGGTAACATTCTTCTGGCATTTGCCAAACCCAGACTTGTCTATCAGATTGCCAGATAGCGAAGGGTGATTTGTCATTCCACTGAACATGTTTTCCATCCGTTGCTTGGCATTGTGCTTGGTGATGTAAGGCTTGCATGCAGCCTCTCGGCCATGGAAAGCCATGCCATGAAGCCCCCTCTGCACAGTGTTTGTGCGGACGTTAATTCCAGAGGAGGTTTGTAACCCGGCAGTTATTGAGTTAGTAGAGAATTGGCGACTTTTATGCACTATGCTGCTCAGCACTCGCGACCCTGGTCTGTAACATTTTGTGGTCTTACACTTCGTTGTTGAATTGTTGTGGTTCCTAAATGCTTCCACTTTGCAAGAATATCACTCACAGTTAATTTTGGAATATCTAGGAGGGAAGAAATCTCACAAAATCACTTGTTGCAACGATTGCATCCTATTACAGTAACACGCTTGAATTCAATGATATCTTTATAAAGACCCATTTTTTCACAAATGTTTGTAAAGGCGGACTGCATGGCTAGGTGCTCCATTTTATACACCTGTGGCAATGGGACTTAATAAAACAACTGAATTCAATGATTAAGAGGTGTGTCCCAATTCTTTTCTCTATATATTGTATGTTCTGTGTGTGCAATAATAACAGAATAACTTATGATATGGTTAAAAGAGGACAGGTTCTGTATAGATGCAGCATGGGCAGAGGCGTAACTTGTAGCTCCTGGGAACTAATTCAAAATGTGTAACAGGGCCCCCCACATATTTATAATACTGGTACCTTCGTATGTAGTGGAAGGGCCCACTCAGGAGCAATTTCTGTTCATCACAGTGTGCCTGAATTACTTATGATGGCTTTTTGACTTCATGGCCTGATCTTTCACATTCTTCAGCCTTAAAGGGGTTGTCTGGCCATGGGACCGTTTTTCATACTGATGACCTAAACACAGGATAGGTCATCAGTATATTATAGGTGGGGGTCCGGCACCCACACTCCACACCAATCAGTGGCTCAGACGGCCTCCGGGCACCAGATGTTATGCAGTGTTCAGTGCCGGAAGCAGATGGCTCCACACACTTCCAAGCGCCCGTGCTGCAGAACTGCAACTCTGCTCCTATTCACTTGGACGCTATACTGAGACTGGAGACATCTGCTTTCGGCATTGAACACTGCATAACATCCGGGGCCCGTAGTCAGCTGGAGTAGCTGATTGGTGCAGGGTGCGGGTGTCGGACCCCCACCGATCATATACTGATGATTACTCCTGTGGATAAATCATCTTGTGGCCGGACAGCCCCATTAAGTAATACTTTCACTTATTTTAGACAAATTTACAATTTCTCCATTTCTCTCTGTGTGATTGTGTTCCTTCTCTGGTGAAATTGTAGCAATTGAGGAACAAGAATAAACTGACTTACCAAGTAGAAGATCAGCAATAGTTAGGCAAACGCAGTTCAGAAGGCTAGGCAGAAGATTGGTCATGAAAAAATCCAGGTCACAAATCACAAATGTCAAAGCTCACAGGAATGTCATAAATGTCAGATAGATGCGGGTCCCACCTCTGGGACCCGCACCTATCTCTAGAACGGGACCCCCTAAACCCAGTTATACTGCAATCTGTTGTGGCTGAAGCATGTGATTCCTGACCATGAATTACGGAAACAGCATAGCTTGCTGGTTACCTATACATGGTAACCAAAGACAAGAATCTGAAAAAAATACAAGAAACATGTACATCTACAGCAATAGATTATTTGCTGCTACAAAGTGGTCTCAAACTTCTGTCTCTCTAAGGCCCCATGCACACGAACGTATTTTTTTCCTCCCGTAAGTACTGGCGTAAATACCGACCCGTATTCCACCAGAATTTACGGACCAGTGCCCGTAAATACGGGTCCGTTGTCACCAGTATTCCACCCGTATTTACGGACCCGTTTTCTCTGCACTAATCGGCAGCCCCTTCTCTCTATCAGTGCTGGATAGAGAGAAGGGGCAGCCCTTTCGGGCACAGTTTCCGCAGCGATTGAAAGTAAAAGGTTCATACGTACCCCGGGCGTTGTCTTGGTGACGTGTCCCTCTTTTAACATCCAGTCCGACCTCCCTGGATGACGCAGCAGTCCATGTGACCGCTGCAGCCTGTGATTGGCTGCAGCGTTCACATGGGATGAAACGTCATCCCGGGAGGCGGGACTGGAGGAAGAAGCAGGGATTTCTGGGTAAGTTAACTTTTAATACTATTAACTCCAGCGGTAGTCACTGTCCCGGGTGCTGAAAGAGTTACTGCCGATCAGTTAACTCATTCAGCACCATGGACAGTGATTATCCCCAGATGTTGCCTAGCAACGCTCCCGTAATTACGGGTGCAAACACGTAGCCACCCATAATTACGGGAGCCCCATAGACTTCTATGGGCCTGCCGTGCTGTAATTACGGACAGAAATAGGACATGTTCCATATTTTTTAACGGTCCGGGCACCATGCCGTAAGCAAACGGGAAGGTACCCGTGGCTAATAGAAGTCTATAGTAATTATGGCCCGTAATTACGGGCGTTTTTACGTTCGTGTGCATGGGGCCTAACTGTTGTGACACTACAACTCCCACCATGCCTAGAGAACCACATGTTGCAGACTACTATTCTAGAGTAATCTTTTTAAGGGCATGCCCCCACGTGGCGGATTTCCTCCGCAACTGTCCGCATCAATGCCGCACCTAATCCGGGTTGCGGATTACGGCTGCGGATCTGCCCAAAATGTGCAGTAAATTGATGCGGACAAGCTGCTGCGGACTGCGGAAAAAGTGCTTCCCTTCTCTCTATCAGTGCAGGATAGAGAGAAGGGACAGCACTTTCCCTAGTGAAAGTAAACGAATTTCATACTTACCGGCCGTTGTCTTGGTGACGCGTCCCTCTTTCGGCATCCAGCCCTACCTCCCTGGATGACGCGGCAGTCCATGTGACCGCTGCAGCCTGTGATTGGCTGCAGCTGTCACTTAGACTGAAACGTCATCCTGGGAAGCTGGACTGGAGACAGAAGCAGGGAGTTCTCGGTAAGTATGAACTTCTATTTTTTTACAGGTTGCTGTATATTGGGATCGGTAGTCACTATCCAGGGTGCAGAAACAGTTACTGCCGATCGCTTAACTCTTTCAGCATCCTGGACAGTGACTATTTACTGACGTCTCCTAGCAACGCTCCTGTAATTCCGGGAGCCCCATTGACTTCCTCAGTCTGGCTGTAGACCTAGAAATACATAGGTCCAGCCAGAATGAAGAAATGTCATGTTAAAAATGCAAGACGCATCCGCAGCACACATAACATGTGCATGACAGCTGCGGACTTCATTGCGGAATTTAGAATCTCCATTGAAGTCAATGGAGAAATTCCGCCATGAGTCCGCAATCAGTCCGCCACTGCTCCGCAACAGACAGAGCATGCTGCGGACACCAAATTCCGCTCCGCAGCCTATGCTCCGCAGCGGAATTTTACGCATCGTCTAAACGAACACTTCTAAATTTAAGTGGAAGTCAATGGAGAAACGGCTCCGCTGCGGATTAACGCTGCGGAGTGTCCACAGCGGAATTCAAGTGAAATTCCGCCACGTGTGAACCCAGCCTAACAGCTCTATAGTTTGTAGGTGGCAAAGTGTAAAGTGATATGATGTAATATTGCAGAATTTTTTCTGGGGTATTTAGTACAAGTTTAAATAACTATAGGCTAACAAATCAATGTCTCGTACGTTACTGTCACCTTTAGTTTGAAAATATTTAGTATTGAAGATGATCAGAAGTAAATAAACCTAATGCACTTCACATTATTATGGGGGGCTGTTGTTGATCCTATGATTCATGCAAGGACTGTCCTTGATTTGCAAACAAATACATTTACCTTTTAAGTGTTAGAGATTGCATTGCCCTTGGAACCGATGAATGAAAGCATTTTAAATTTATAACAATCCTCTCCACAAGCTGTAGATTCAATGCTAATGCTTTCACCTAACATAGGATGGATTGTATGCTCCAGTTTGAAGTGGAAATTCAACTTTCTATTCATCTGCTGGGGATTTGTTAATTGAGTAAGGATGTTTTATTTTTCCCTATGAAATTTAAAATGATAAATGGCATGCAGACCCTAGGGCCAGCTTATTTAGGGGGGAAAAAGAGGGACTAAACATAAATTATCCTTATTTTATCTATGTTCTGTCTGAACCTGTGGCCCCTCCTATTTACAATCCAAGAAAATAAGAAGTGAGCTCTCCTGCCCTGGGATGAAGGGGTGTCATGGCATAAATCAACAACAGTAGGGTGCCCCATTTTTATTTTTCCTAGTTTTAGCCTTGGTGGGAAGTTTAGATACAGTAGTATCATGAAGAAATGTCTTCCACTGTGCCCTTACCCTATCTTAGGTATTCCTAAACTTATACCTAAGATATTATATGGACCGTTAAGTGACAGGTGACACCAGGCTTCACGTCAATCCGTGGAGTCCATATAGATCACATATGAATTGTTATATACATAATTCCTGAATACACATAAGGGTACATAGTCTTGGGAAATGGCGCAGTGGTGGGCCATCTCTGTAAGGATGACTTATTGATTTCCCAATATGGCCAGTTCATGTTTAAAACAATTTTATACTAGTTGTTTTATTGCTGTTTTTCTCCTGTGATTTTGGTAGAAAAGACACATTATCCAGATATTATATATACAGGGTGGGCAATTTATATGGATACACCTAAATAAAATGGGAATGGTTGGTGATATTAACTTCCTGTTTGTGGCACATTAGTATATGGGAGGGGGGAAACTTTTCAAGCTGGGTGTTGACCATGGCGGCCATTTTGAAGTCGGCCATTTTGTATCCAACTTTAGTTTTTTCAATGGGAAGAGGGTCTTGTGAGAATTTCACAAGAAAAACAATGGTGTACTTGGTTTTAACGTTACTTTATTCTTTCATGAGTTATTTACAAGTTTCTGACCAATTACAAAATGTGTTCAAAGTGCTGCCCATTGTGTTAGATTGTGAATGCAACCTTCTTCTCCCACTCTTCACACACTGATAGCAACACCACAGAAGAAATGCTAGCACAGGCTTCCAGTATCCGTAGTTTCAGTTGCTGCACATCTCGTATCTTCACAGCATAGGCAATTGCCTTCAGATGACCCCAAAGATCAATGGAAACCTCAAGGCCACTTGATATCTGAAATTGCTACATGATGATGTGTTTCCCTCTTTATGCACTGAAGCTGGCACGTTCCCTGAGTTTTTCCAGCAAGATGGTGCACCACCACATTATGGGTGTCAGGTCCGAGCATTCCTAGATGAACAGTTTCCTGGAAAGTGGATTGGTTGTCGTGGGCCAGTTGAATGGCCCCCTAGGTCTCCCGATCTGACCCCCTTAGACTTTTATCTTTGGGGTCATCTGAAGTCAATTGTCTATGCTGTGAAGATACGAGATGTGCAGCAACTGAAACTACGGATACTGGAAGCCTGTGCTAGCATTTCTTCTGTGGTGTTGCTATCAGTGTGTGAAGAGTGGGAGAAGAGGGTTGCATTGACAATCCAACACAATGGGCAGCACTTTGAACACATTTTATAAGTGGTCAGAAACTTGTACATAACTCATGAAAGAATAAAGTAACGTTAAAACCAAGTACACCATTGTTTTTCTTGTGAAATTCTCGATAAGTTTGATGTGTCACATGACCCTCTTCCCATTGAAAAAACTAAAGTTGAATACAAAATGGCCAACTTCAAAATGGCCGCCATGGTCAATACCCAGCTTGAAAAGTTTCCCCCCTCTCATATACTAATGTGCCACAAACAGGAAGTTAATATCACCAACCATTCCCATTTTATTTAGGTGTATCCATATAAATGGCCCACCCTGTATATATATATATATATATATATATATATATATATATTTATATATACCGTATATGTGAATGAGATTTCTAAAAATCGAATATGTGTTTTACATTTGAAACTTGCAGCAGGGCTTAGAGCATTTTTTTTTAAAACATTTTAAAAGGGAAAACCCCTGTCACTGAAAAACGCATAAATAAATGTTTTCTAGAACTTCTTTTGAAAAAAAAACAGCAGACACTATTTACATTAAAGCTGTAACACAACCACATGTATCAGTGGCATATATAAAAGAGAGGGGGCAGAAGTCAAATAGGCCCCCCAATTATGGTTCATAGTTTTGTCAACCAGGACAGAAGGGCCTGGTATTTGTTTCTTCTTCTACGCCCTTTCCATGGCCGTAGAGAGGGGTTTTCAACTCAGAATTTTAATACCTAATAGCAAAGCAGACAGGACTAACCAGGGCTACATCGACTGTTTTGCACCTTTTTGCCGATTAATTTTTTTTTTTTTGTGAAGCTTTGTGTTAAACAATGCAATATATGAACTTAACCATAAAAAGATTCATACTTGACAATTCCCAAGCAGATGAAGCTCTATTATACACATTAATTGCAAGTTCAGAATAAATTGAACATAAAAAAAGTTTCAGCTCACCTGATTCCAATAATTGAGAGTCCAGGTATATATCACTGACTTCCACTTGTGCACACTAACCACCACAGGCACAAATGAACTGCTTCCAAAATAGACAAAATCTCTCCGTTATTTCTTTCACATCCTATAGAAAGACCTCCTCCCGAAAAAAGAGAAATCGTTGCTTACGCGTTTTGAGCGGTCTGAGCACTCTTAATCATAACATGATGTTTAGTGACTGTGCTACATATGTTCATATCCCACAATGCACGGCATGTACCACTGTCACAGCGAGGCAGGTCAGAGGTCAGTGTACGCCTTTAAAAACTTCCAATACATATAAAATTCTAAACATAATTTCTAGTAAAGATTTATTCTATGTACTACCGTCGTAAATTGGTATTTATGTATCCAAGAATCCTGGATCTCATAGGCTGGAATTCAATTCATGCGCAGGACACACTCCTATGTCAGTAGATTTTCATCACATGGTCTGGAGGTAAGTTTTTTTGCCCTAGAACTGTGTGTTTTACGCATAAAAGAAACCTGATACACAGTACAATAAAAATTATGCCATAGAGATCGAAAAAGCAGAATGAATGATTTGCTCGGACCATGTGAATGTTAAATATGTGTAATTATTTGAGCTTCAGAACTGCTCAGCAGTAGGATTTTGTATATGTCAATAATATAATGGAGAAATTTCAAGTCAAAATGAATACAGTCGTTGCTATAGTTACGTTCAATGTGTTTATACTCTGTATTCGCAAAAAGAGAACTAATTATAGCTAAAGTCTATTTATTAACATTTCAGAATAAATTGGACAGCAAGAGACTAGTCGTGTTAATACGAGTCCATTATTACCCCTCCAAGGTTGGTGTAACTTTATTATATGAAAATGTCAACAACTCTCTTCATACCTACTGTCCTCACACCAATAAACAAGTTTCAGATGTGCCTGGCTCACCAATTTTTGGCATGATCGGATCTATTCAGCTAATGTATTTGGAATGTGGGGGCATTCTACAAAGTATCATACTTTAAATAGAAATTGTGCAGTATGTATTTTTATTTGTTGTTACTAATAATTATAATAAGGTGAAATCTGCAAATTGAACATATACCTCTCAATGTGTTTTTTTTTTAATAAAAAAAAAAGAAAAGAAAGTTAGTGGATAAGGTGTGTAACTTCATAGCATACAGCTGCATACACTGGGGCTATATGTTTGGCATATACTTTGGAAGATTTTCCTGGCATATGCACTGAACGTAGTGTAAAAATGATGCCTGAACTAAACTTTGTGTGCATGTAAACGAAAAAGGGCTTATAGCTATAATTTGCAACTTTTTGCCATTTTATACCGTCTCTGCTACTTCATACTAAGACTAGCATACGAAATGCCAGTCTTAGTAAATCTGCCCCTTTGTGGTTTAACTTCTCACCACTTTCGAGATCTACTTTCTGTCAATGGAAAAGGGTTCTTGATTAAATTCAGAGACTGAAAACCTGCCTTGACATAGTCTTACTCACACCTGAGGCCTAATGCACATGACCGTAGTGATTTTTGCAGGCTCCAAAACCACGGATCAGTTGCGGTCCATTTGTCCACATAAAAAAAAGGCCGTAGTGCATCCATGAGTCATTACTATTCACGGATCTGCAAAAAAAGTATAATTCAGGGACGGTCATGCACGATGGGCGAGTCCGTGCTGCGAATGCAAACGTAAAACGAGTTGTCCTGAGTTTTTGAGTCCCGGACTTGCGGCCCCCACATGAATCCGTGAATATCATAGTCGTGTGCATGGGGCCATATAAATGAATGGGTCCGTGTGATATCCACAAAATTGCAGATAGCACAAGGACAAAAAATAGTTGTGTGCATTAGGCTTGAGTTTGCTTCATTATATCAGGCTGGTAATTCCTGTGAGCTACACTAAACAAAGCCAAAGCACACGTTTCTATCCCATGCTGGAGTCTTGCCTAGGCTGATACATTGTAACAAAGTATTTTCAAAGTTTCTCTTAGGCTGCGTTCACTTCTGCGTTGTGGCTTCCGTTCTAGCGTATCCGTCAGAGGACCACAAGAATGAAAGTTAACGTTTACATTAAAAAAAAACATTTCAATGGGTTTTATTCTTGCATCAGTTGTGCTCTGTTAGGCCCCATTCACATCGCGTTTGTGCTATCCGCCGAGCGTATACGTTTTTAAATACTAAAAAAGTCATATTGCTCGGTGTATACATAGACTATAATTGGTCAAACGTAGACCAAAAGAGCGTCCGTTTGGTCTATGTTTGTCCGTTGGGATACTGTTTTTGGAAAGTACTAAAAAGCGTAGTCTGCTACGCTATTCTGTACTTCAAAAAAAGGTATACATGACGTAACAGGTTTTATTTAGCATTGATTTCAATGGACAATGATGCCAACGTAATGCTATACGTTTGTATCTGTTTACATACAGTAAATCTATCCTTTTTTTGTTGTATTTTCTATCTGCTTTCACTTAAAAAAAAAAAAAAAGTATAGTTTTTTAGGTAAAAAACAGACAGAAATGTATACCGACGTATGAGTATACGCTAATCCTACACGCTATAAAAAAACACAGGCGTAAACTGAAAATGATACACGTTTGTATACGTTTTCAATGGTCTACGTTTTTATAACGCAATGGGACTGGGGCCTCAGATGGATAAAACGCAATGGGACTGGGGCCTTAGGCTCCGTTCCGTCAGGTTTCCGTTTTTTTGACAGAAAAAGGCTTCGTTCACATCTGCGTCAGGGCTCTGTTCTGGCGTTCTGTTGGAGAATGGAACCCTAAATGAAACAAACGGAAACCATTGATTTCAATGGTGAAGTGTCCGGTGCAAATGTTTTCCATTTGTCTCAGTTGTGTAAGGGTTCCGTCGTTTTGACGGAAGCAATACCAATACCCCATTTAAGGGGTTTGCAGCTCATCGGCGACCCGCCATTAAATTGCCTAGGTGCCGTGGCTGCAAAGGCAACCGGAGGCCTAATACTGGCCTCCCGATCTGCCTAATATGGAAGCCTCCAAGGCCCCGCCCGGAGGCGGGGCCATAAAGCCTCAGTAGCCAACGGCAGGATGGCGCCTGCTCAGGAGCTAAGCTGTCATCATCAGTGGTGGATGCCAGCTGTATGTTACAGCTGACATCCACCTGTAATGGCAGGAATCAGAGCTAGCTCTGATCCCTGCCATTAACCCTTTAGATGCAGCGATCGAGAGCGATAGCAAGGCTGCCGACTGCTGCTATGGCAACAGGAGGCCTAATGATGGCCTCCTGCTCTGCCATTACGGAAGCCTGAAAAAAAGTGAAAAAAGTTGTAAAACATATAATAAAAGTTTCAAGTAATAAAATAAAGCACAATCGCCCTTTTTCCCTTATCAAGTCCTTTATTATTGAAAAAAATTAATAAACCATACATATTATAGCTCTTCTCGCAAAACAAGCCCTCATACAGCTCAGTAGACAAAAAAATTAACAAGTTATGGTTCTCACAACATTGCGACAGAAAACATAATTATTTTTTTACAAAAGTAATTTTATTGTGCAAAAAGTTGTAAAACATAAAAAAGTGCTATAAATTTGGTACCGCCGGAATTGTACTAACCCACGGAATAAAGTTAACATGTAATTTATAATGCATGGTGAACGCTGTATAAAAAACCCCCCGAAAAACCATGACAGAATTTTTGTTTTTTGGTCACCTTGCCTCCCAAAAATTAGGATAAAATGTGATCAGAAAGTCGCATTTGTACCCAAAAATGGTGCCAATAATAACTGCAGCTCGTCCCACAAAATACAGCCCTCATACCACTACGTCTATGAAAAAATAAAATTAGTTAAGGCTCCAAAAAGTCAGGAAAGAATGAATATGCAGTTGTGCAGGCCGGAGGGGAACATTTCTTCTGTTTCAAGAGGCGATATATCAAGGCCCTAAAATTAGGGAACCAGGAAGAGTAGGGCCCAAACATATCTGCTGGAAGCGAGGGTGCCCGTATTATACCAGGACAACACTTCCCAGCAAAATTCCTCAAACTGCAAAGGTGCAGATTGTGGGCCAAAAGAGGGATAAGAGAGGACACCATCTATCAATGCGATTCCGGCCTGTGCATAAAGGATTGCATCACAGTGTAACACACATCTATGGATTTTATTTTTATTTTTTACCCCATTGTTATACAACCTGACTATGCCCTGATGTACTCTGCCCAGCTTACATGTACCCCAACATTATAAACGGACACACCAGTAAAACTCCATACAAAACTACTACCAAGCAAAATCCATGCTCCAAAAGCCACATGGCGCTCCCTCCACTCCAGGCCCTACAGTGTGCCCAAACAGCTGTTTACGTCCACATATATGGCATCACCAAATGCGGGAGAACCCTTTTAACAACTTTTGGGGTTTGTGTCTCCAGTGGCATATGCTGGGCATGACATATTTGCCACTGAAATGGCATATCTAGGGAAAATGTTTAATTTTTACTTTGCACCATCCGCAGCGCAATCATTTATGGAAAAGACCTGTTTTTAAAATTGGGTCACTTCTCAGGTGTTTCTTTTATCATTTCACATCTTAGCCTCTGCAATTGTGAACCAGTAATTTGTAAAACGCCAAATTAGGGCTCAATTACGCGTGGTACGCTTTCACAAAAGGTTAGGGCCACATGTAGGGTATTTATAATACCGGGAAACACAGCATAATAATTAGAGAGCTGTCTTGTTATGGTAGCACAAACTGGGCACCACATATTGGCATATCTATGGCATATCTATGGAAAAATTCAAATTTTTACTCTGCAACATCGAGTGCATCCTAATTTCTGCAAAACACCTGCGGGGTTAACATGCTCACTACACTCCTAGGTGAATACCTTGAGGGGTGTAGTTTCCAAAATGGGGTCACTTCTGGGAGGATTCCACTGTTTTGGTTCCACAGGGGCTTTGCAAATGTGACATAGCACCCAGAAACCAATCCAGCAAAATCTGCACTCCAAGCCAAATGGCGCTCCTTCCCTTCTGAACCCTACCGTGTACCCAAACAGCAGTTTGTGACCACATACGGGGTATTGCCGTACTCGGGAGAAATTGCTTTACAAATGTTGAGGTGCTTTATTTCCTTTATTTGTTGAAAAAATGAAAAACTTTTGAGCTAAAGCTACGTCTTATTTTCACTTCCCAATTCTAATAAAATTCTAATAAAGTCTATGAAATACCTGTGGGGTCAAAATATTCACTACACCCCTAGATACATTCCTCAAGGGGTGTAGTTTTGTAAATGGAGTCACTTTTGGGTAGTTTCCACTGTACTGGTACCTCAGGGGCTTTGCTAAAGCGACATGGTGCCAAGAAACCGATCCAGCAAAATCTATACTCCAAAAGCCAAATGGCACTCTTCTGAGCCCTGCTGTGTGCCCAAATAGCAGTTTATTCCCACATATGAAGTGATTCCGTACTCCAGAGAAGTTGCTTTACAAATGTTAGGGGGCTTTTTCTCTTCTTTATTCCTTGCGGACATGGTTTTTTTCTTTAGCTAAAACTACAGGTCATGACACCCCTAGATGAATTCCTTGTGGGGTGTAGTTTCCAAAGTGGCATATTTTTTGGGGGTTTCCACTGTTTTGGCCCCACGAGACCTCTTCAAACCTGAGATGGTGCCTAAAATATATTCTAATAAAAAGAAGGCCCCAAAATCCGCTAGGTGCTCCTTTGCTTCTAAGGCCGGTGTTTCAATCCATTAGCACATTAGGGCCACATGTGGGATATTTCTAAAAACTGAAGAATCTGGGCAATAAATATTGAGTTGTGTTTCTCTGGTAAAACCTTCTGTGTTACAGAAAAAAATTGTTTAAATATGAATTAATGCAAAAAAAATAAAATTTGTACATTTCACCTCTACTTTGCTTTAATTCTTGTGAAACACCTAAATGGTTAAGAAACTTTCTAAATGCTGTTTTAAATACTTTGAGAGGTGCAGCTTTTAAAATGGAGTTACTTATGGGGGTTTGTATTTTATAGGCCCCTCAAAGCCACTTCACAACTGAACTGGTCCCTGTAAAAATAGCCTTTTGAAATTTCTGCTAAAGTTCTAAGCCGTATAATGTCCTAGAAAAATAAAAGGATGTTCAAAAAAATTAAGCCAATCTAAAGTAGACATATGAGAAATGTTAATTAGCAACTATTTGTGTTGTATTGCTATTTGTCTTTCAAGCAGATACATTTAAATTTAGAAAAATGAAAATTTTTGCTATTTTTGGCAAAATTTTGGTGTTTTTCACAATTAAAGAGGCTCTGTCACCAGATTATAAGTGCCATATCTCCTACATAATCTGATCGGCGCTGGAATGTAGATAACAGCAGTGGTTTTTATTTTGAAAAACGATCATTTTTGAGCAAGTTATGAGCAATTTTAGATTTAGTTTCTTAATGCCCAACTGGGCGTGTTTTTACTTTTGACCAAGTGGGTGTTGTAAAGAAGTGTATGAGGCTGACCAATCAGTGACATACACTTCTCATTGTTCCAGCCCAGCTTCTTTCACTCCAGAATGACACTGTGCTGTGGATCATGCTGGGCTGGAACAATGAGAAGTGTATGTCACTGGTCAGCCTCATACACTTCTTTACAACACCCACTTGGTCAAAAGTAAAAACACGCCCAGTTGGGCATTAAGAAACTAAATCTAAAATTGCTCATAACTTGCTCAAAAATGATCGTTTTTCAAAATAAAAACCACTGCTGTTATCTACATTCCAGCGCCGATCAGATTATGTAGGAGATAGAGCACTAATAATGTGGTGACAGAGCCTCTTTAAGTACTGAATGTATCGACCAAATTTTAAGACAAACTTAAAGTCTAATGTGTCACGAGAAAACAGTCTCAGAATTCGCTTGGATAGGTAAAAGCATTCAAAAGTGATTACCACATAAAGTGACACATGTCAGATTTCAAAAATAAGGCTCTGTCAGGAAAGTCAAAAGTGGCTGCAGTGGGAAGGGGTTAAACATAAGGACACAATTATCTGCAATGTGTAAATTGGAGTAATTTAATACAACAATAATACTCGGTCACAAAAATAAAAATACACAAACTAAGGCCTTATTCACACGAACGTGTGCGTTTTGCGCACGCAAAAAGTGCTGCGTTTTTTTGCGCATTGCAGTTGCATGTGTCATCAGTATGTGCTGCGTAGCTGTGTGATTTTCACGCATATGCCATGCTTATGACATGCGGTTTTGAAGTTTAGAAAAATAAATGAAGGAAGTGCTTTTATTTTTTCCTTCATTTCTTTATCTACTGTTGCGCGAATCACGCGCGTCACACGGAAGTGCTTCCGTGTGCCGTGTGCGATTTTCACGCACCCATTGACTTCAATGGGTGCGTGATGCGTGAAAAACGGCCAAGTATTGGACATGTCGTGAGTTTTACGCAGCCGACATATGCTGCATAAAAATCACGGACTGTCTGAACGGCCCCATTCACTAACATAGGTCCATGCGACGCGTGTGATTTTCACGCGCGTGTCACAGACGTAATACATGTTCGTGTGAATAAGGCCTTAATGGGACATTTTTAAAAGCCTCTAAATAGGTCCTGTGAAACATATATATATAAGATAAAATGATAAAAAGAAAACATTCCAACTGTTAAAGCACGATGGTAGTGATGAGGCATTAACTAATTATAAAGAAAAAAATAAGTTGTATAAAAGACAAATAAAGGCAGCAAAGATTGAAACAAAGAGCCTCGTTGCCAAAGAAAGTAGAAATAACCCAAAAATATTTTTCAAATACATAGTAAGAAACTGAAAACTGAAAGTGTTGACCCTCTCAAAAATAATCTGGGTATAATAGTGGAAGAGGATGAGGAAAAATCCAATCCAATAAACGCCTTTTTCTCTACTGTATTTACACAGGAAAATCCAATGTCAGACAACATGATTAGGGATAAATTAAATTCTCTATCAAATGTAATTTGCTTAACACAGCAAGAAGTGCTGCGCCGCCTTAAAACACCAAAATAGACAAATCACTAGGTCTGGATGGTATACACCCCCGCGATCTGCAGGAATTAAGTACTGTGATAGACAGACCCTTATTTCTGATATTTAACCCCTTCAGGACCCAGCCTGTTTTGGCCTTCAGGACACAGCCAATTTTTTCAAATCTGACGTGTTAATTTATGTGGTAATAACGTTGGAATGCTTTTACCTATCCAAGCGATTCTGAGATTGTTTTCTCGTGACATGTTGTACTTTATGTTAGTGAAAAAATGTTGATGATAATTTTGGTATTTATTTCTGAAAAACACCACAATTTTGAAAAAATTTGCAAAAATTAGCATTTTCCTAAATTTAAACGTATCTGCTTGTAAAACAGATAGTAATACCACACAAAATAGTTACTAGTTAACATTTACCATATGTTTACTTTATGTTTGCATTGTTTTTTGAACGTCCTTTTATTTTTCTAGGACGTTACAAGGCTTAGAACTTTAGCACCAATTTCTCATATTTTAATAAAAATTTCAAAAGGCCATTTTTTCAGGGACCAGTTCAGTTCTGAAGTGGTTTTGAGGACCTAATATATTAGAAAATCCCCAGAAGTCACCCCATTTTGAAAACTGCACCCCTCAAGGTATTCTAATCAGCATTCACAAAGTATTTTAACCCTTTAGGCGTTTCACAGGAATTAAAGAAATGTAGAGGTGAAATTTACAAATTAAATTTTTTTTGCCGAAATTCATTTCTAATAAAAAAAAATTTGTAACACAGAAGGTTTTACCAGAGAAATGCAACTCAATATTTACGGCCCAGATTCTGCAGTTTTTAGAAATATCCCACATGTGGCTCTAGTGTAATAATGGACTGGAACACAGGCCTCTGAAGCAAAGGAGCACCCAGTGGATTTTGGGCCTCCTTTTTTTAGAATATATTCTAGGCACCTTGTCTGGTTTGAAGAGGTCTTGTGGTGCCAAAACAGTGGAAACACCCCACAAGTTACCCCATTTTTTAAACTAAACTCCTGAATGAATTTATCTAGGTGTATAGTTAGCATTTTGACCACACAGGTTTTTCGCTAAATTTATTAGAATTAGTCTGTAAAAATGAAAATCTACTTTTTTTCTGAAAATTAATTTTACAAGAAATAATAAAGAAAATGCACCCCAACATTTGGTGTAAAGCACTGTCTCCTGATTACGGCAATATCCCATATGTGGTAATAAACTGCTGATTGGACCCACAGCAGGGCTCAGAAGGGAAGGAGCGCCATTTGGAATTTGAAGCACGGATTTTGCTGGATTGGTTTTCGGTTCCATGTCGCGTTTGCAACACCCTGGAGGGACCAAAACAGGGGAAACCCTCCAAAAGTGACCCCATTTTGGAAACTACACCTATCAAGGAATTTATCTAGGGGTATAGTTAGCATTTTGACCACACAAGTTTTTTGTTAAATATATTGGAATTAGTCTGTAAAAATGAAAATCTACTTTTTTTCTGAAAAAACATTGACATTTTGTAAAGGATCTGCCAGGCACTGCTTCGGGGTTAATTCCCAGAATTAATCAGTCAACACCTGAGTGTACATCCCTGAGACAGACACCAGCTTCCTCCACTCAGGCTGGCAGGCTTAGGAGTGGGAGAGCCTATCGCAACCTGGCCAGACTCAGCTAGCTCCCGCCCTCGGTCTATTTAAGCCTGCTCTTCCTGTCCATCTGTGCTTGTGAATTCTTTCCTTGAGGTTTCCTGGCCCAGCTACAGCTCCTGCTACTTTTTGATCCTGCTCCATACAGACCCCGGCTTACCGACTACTCTTCTGCTTTTCGCTTTGTACCTCGCACTCTCCTGGCTTGACTCGGCTCGTTCACTACTCTGTTGCTCACGGTGTTTCCGCGAGCAACTGCCCATTTCCCTTGCTTGTATTCCCTTGTTTGTTTGTCGTGTTTGTCATGCACTTACTGAGCGCAGGGACCGCCGCCCAGTTGTACCCCGTCGCCTAGGGCGGGTCGTTGCAAGTAGGCAGGGACAGAGTGGCGGGTAGATTAGGGCTCACTTGTCCGTTTCCCTACCCCCCCCCACCATTACAAATTCACAAGCCCTATACCTAGTCTACCCTGGTCCCTGACACCATTATGGAACCCCGTGAAACCCTGGCTCAGCAAATGCAGGGTCTCTCCCTACAGGTCCAGGCCCTGGCTCAGAGGGTCAACCAGCCTGATGCTACCTTGGTAGTTCCCCTCACCGCACCCCTTGAACCCCACCTCAAGTTGCCCGACCGGTTCTCAGGTGACCGGAGGGCTTTTCTCTCCTTTCGGGAGAGTTGTAGGCTTTACTTTCGCTTAAAGCCTCACTCCTCAGGTTCTGAGAGCCAGCGGGTGGGTATAATTATGTCCCGGCTCCAGGAAGGGCCCCAAGAGTGGGCCTTCTCCTTGGCTCCTGGCGCCCCTGAACTTTCCTCCGTTGATTGTTTCTTTTCTGCCCTCGGACTTATTTATGACGAGACTGACAGAACTGCCTTTGCCGAGAGTCAGCTGGTGACCTTACGTCAGGGTAAGAGACCTGTTGAGGAGTATTGCTCTGACTTTAGGAAGTGGTGCGTAGCTTCTCGGTGGAATGACCCTGCCTTAAGGTGCCAGTTTAGGTTGGGTCTGTCGAATGCCCTGAAAGACCTGCTAGTTAGTTATCCCTCTTCTGACTCCTTAGACCAGGTTATGGCTTTAGTGGTACGACTTGACCGACGTCTCAGGGAACGACAACGTGAACGTTTATGTGTTTTTTCCTCCGACTCCCCCATGATGCCTCCCGAAGTCCCGTTGCTTCGTTTCTCCCCTAAAGACTCAGAAATACCTATGCAACTCGGGGCCTCCGTGTCCCCTCAACAACGTAGAGAATTCCGCAGGAAGAATGGTCTCTGCTTCTACTGTGGGGATGTCAAGCATCAAGTAAACAACTGTCCCAAGCGTAAGAATGCTGTCAGAGAGCTCCCGCGTCTAAGTGATCATCGGGGAGGTCACTTGGGCGCACAGGTATTTCCCGTAAATATGAAACGTACTAAGATATTGCTTCCCTTTCAGGTCTCTTTTGGTGGTAGGTCTGCTACCGGCAGTGCCTTCGTGGATTCAGGGTCCTCTACTAATATCATGTCTGTGGAATTTGCTATGTCTCTCGCTATGCCTCTGATTGATTTGCCTAAACCTGTTCCGGTAGTGGGTATCGACTCCACTCCTCTTGCTAATGGTTATTTTACACAGCATACCCCTGTTTTTGAACTCCTTGTTGGCTCCATGCATTTGGAGCAATGCTCTGTACTATTGATGCAGGGATTATCGTACGATTTGGTTCTAGGTCTTCCCTGGTTGCAGTTGCATAATCCTACGTTTGACTGGAATACTGGGGAGCTAACCAAATGGGGTAATGAATGTTGTACGTCATGTTTTTCTGTTAATTCTATTTCTCCCCCTAAGGAGGTGAATACGCTACCCGAGTTTGTTCAGGACTTCGCTGATGTTTTCTCTAAAGAGGCCTCCGAAGTATTACCGCCTCATAGAGAATACGATTGCGCTATCGAATTGGTACCAGGAGCTAAGCTTCCTAAGGGTAGGATATTTAACCTTTCTTGTCCCGAACGTGAAGCCATGAGGGAGTATATCCAGGAATCCCTGGCCAAGGGTTACATTCGTCCCTCTTCTTCTCCGGTAGGTGCTGGCTTCTTCTTCGTAGGGAAGAAGGATGGGGGTCTTAGGCCATGCATTGACTACCGTGGCCTGAATAAGGTCACGGTAAGGAACCAGTATCCCCTTCCTTTGATTCCTGATCTCTTTAATCAGGTTCAGGGGGCCCAATGGTTCTCTAAATTGGATCTACGGGGGGCGTATAACCTTATTCGCATCAAAGAGGGGGATGAGTGGAAGACTGCGTTTAACACGCCCGAAGGCCATTTCGAATACCTCGTCATGCCCTTTGGGTTGTGCAATGCCCCTGCGGTCTTCCAGAACTTCATAAATGAGATTTTGAGAAATTACCTGGGGATATTTCTTGTAGTGTACCTTGATGACATATTGGTGTTTTCCAGGGACTGGTCCTCCCACATAGAGCATGTCAGGAAAGTGCTCCAGGTCCTTCGAGAAAACAAACTGTTTGCCAAAATCGAAAAATGTGTATTTGGGGTACAGGAGATACCATTTTTAGGTCAAATCCTCACTCCTCATGAATTCCGCATGGACCCTGCCAAGGTTCAGGCTGTGGCTGAATGGGTCCAACCTGCCTCCCTGAAAGCGCTACAGTGTTTTTTGGGGTTCGCTAACTATTACAGGAGATTTATTGCTAACTTCTCGGTCGTCGCTAAGCCTCTTACGGACCTCACTCGCAAGGGTGCTGATGTCCTCCATTGGCCCCCTGAGGCCGTCCAGGCTTTTGAGACCCTCAAGAAGTGCTTTATCTCGGCCCCCGTGCTGGTTCAGCCCAACCAAAGGGAGCCATTTATTGTGGAGGTTGACGCGTCCGAGGTGGGAGTGGGGGCCGTCTTGTCCCAGGGTACCAGCTCCCTCACCCATCTCCGCCCCTGTGCTTACTTTTCTAGGAAGTTTTCGCCCACGGAGTGTAACTATGATATTGGCAACCGCGAACTTTTAGCCATTAAATGGGCATTTGAAGAGTGGCGCCACTTCCTGGAGGGGGCTAGGCACCAGGTAACGGTCCTTACCGACCACAAGAATCTGGTTTTCCTAGAATCTGCCCGGAGGCTAAACCCGAGACAAGCTCGATGGGCGTTGTTTTTTACCAGATTCAATTTTTTGGTTACCTATAGGGCCGGGTCTAAAAATATTAAGGCAGATGCACTGTCGCGTAGCTTCATGGCCAGCCCTCCTTCGGAGGAAGATCCTGTTTGTATTTTGCCTCCAGGTATAGTCATTTCCTCTATCGAGTCCGATTTAGTCTCTGAAATTGCTGCTGATCAAGGTTCAGCTCCTGGGAACCTTCCTGAGAACAAGCTGTTTGTTCCCCTGCAATTCCGGCTAAGGGTACTTAGGGAAAATCACGACTCCGCACTATCTGGCCATCCAGGCATCCTGGGTACCAAACACCTCATTACCAGAAATTATTGGTGGCCTGGTTTGCCTAAAGACGTTAAGGCCTACGTCGCCGCCTGTGAGGTTTGTGCCAGGTCCAAGACTCCCAGGTCCCGACCAGCGGGCTTACTGCGTTCGTTGCCCATTCCCCAGAGACCTTGGACACATATCTCCATGGATTTTATCACCGATTTGCCTCCATCCCAAGGCAAGTCGGTGGTGTGGGTGGTGGTAGACCGCTTCAGTAAAATGTGCCACTTTGTGCCCCTCAAGAAACTACCCAACGCCAAGACGTTGGCTACCTTGTTTATCAAACACATCCTGCGTCTCCATGGGGTCCCCGTCAATATTATTTCTGACAGGGGGGTACAATTTGTTTCATTGTTTTGGAGAGCCTTCTGTAATAAGTTGGGGATTGATCTGTCCTTCTCCTCTGCTTTCCATCCTGAAACCAATGGCCAAACGGAGAGGACTAATCAGTCTCTAGAACAATACTTAAGATGTTTTGTCTCTGACTGTCAATTTGATTGGGTTTCTTTCATTCCCCTCGCCGAATTTTCCCTTAATAACCGGGTCAGTAACTCGTCAGGGGTCTCTCCCTTTTTCTGTAATTTTGGGTTTAATCCACGGTTCTCCTCCGTTTCACCTGGTTGTTCCAACAATCCCGAGGTGGAGGTCGTTCATCGGGATCTGTGCACAGTCTGGGCCCAGGTTCAGAAGAACCTAGAGGCGTCCCAGAGCATACAGAAGGCTCAGGCCGATAGAAGACGTTCTGCTAACCCCCTGTTTGTGGTCGGGGATCTGGTGTGGTTGTCATCCAGGAACTTGCGTCTCAAGGTTCCGTCCAAAAAGTTTGCTCCCCGGTTTATTGGGCCGTATAAGGTCATTGAGGTCCTCAGTCCTGTCTCTTTCCGGCTGGAGTTACCCCCGTCTTTTCGTATACACAACGTGTTTCATGCCTCCCTCCTGAAACGCTGCTCCCCGTCCTTGGCCCCCTCGAGGAAACCTCCTGTTCCCGTCCTCACCCCTGAGGGGGTGGAATTTGAGGTGGCCAGGATCGTGGACAGCAAGATGGTCCAAGGCTCCCTCCAGTACCTGGTCCATTGGAGAGGATACGGGCCCGAGGAGAGGACTTGGGTACCCGCCCGGGATGTTCACGCTGGGGTATTGGTCAGGAGGTTCCACCTGCGTTTCCCCAGTAAGCCAGGTCCACTTAGAAAGGGTCCGGTGGCCCCTCATAAAAGGGGGGGTACTGTAAAGGATCTGCCAGGCACTGCTTCGGGGTTAATTCCCAGAATTAATCAGTCAACACCTGAGTGTACATCCCTGAGACAGACACCAGCTTCCTCCACTCAGGCTGGCAGGCTTAGGAGTGGGAGAGCCTATCGCAACCTGGCCAGACTCAGCTAGCTCCCGCCCTCGGTCTATTTAAGCCTGCTCTTCCTGTCCATCTGTGCTTGTGAATTCTTTCCTTGAGGTTTCCTGGCCCAGCTACAGCTCCTGCTACTTTTTGATCCTGCTCCATACAGACCCCGGCTTACCGACTACTCTTCTGCTTTTCGCTTTGTACCTCGCACTCTCCTGGCTTGACTCGGCTCGTTCACTACTCTGTTGCTCACGGTGTTTCCGCGAGCAACTGCCCATTTCCCTTGCTTGTATTCCCTTGTTTGTTTGTCGTGTTTGTCATGCACTTACTGAGCGCAGGGACCGCCGCCCAGTTGTACCCCGTCGCCTAGGGCGGGTCGTTGCAAGTAGGCAGGGACAGAGTGGCGGGTAGATTAGGGCTCACTTGTCCGTTTCCCTACCCCCCCCACCATTACACATTTTTAATATTTACGAGGAATAATGAAAAAAATCACCCCAACATTTCTAAAGCAATGTCTCCTGATTACAGCAATATCCCATATGTGGTAATAAACTGCTGATTGGACCCACAGCAGGGCTCAGAAGGGAAGGAGTGCCATTTGGATTTTGGAGCACAGATTTTGCTGGATTAGTTTTCGGTGCCATGTCGCGTTTGCAATGCCCTGGAGGGACCAAAACAGTGGAAACCCCCCAAGTTACCCCATTTTGGAAACTACACCTCTCAAGGAATTTATCTAGGGGTATAGTTACATTTTGACCACTTTTGCATAATTTAGTGGAATTAGGCAGTGAAAATGAAAATCGACTTTTTTCTCTGAAAAAGCATAGAAATGTTAAATTTTTACAAGGAATAAAGGAAAAAAAGAACCACAACATTTGTAAAGCATTTTTTCCTGATTACGGAAATACCATATATATGGTAACAAACTGCTGATTGGACCCATGGCAGCGCTGAGAAGGGAAGTAGCGCCATTTGGATTTTGGAGCACGGATTTTGCTGGATTGTTTTTCGGTGCCATGCCGCCTTTGCAACGCCCTGGAGGGACAAACAGTGGAAACCCCCCAAGTTACCTCATTTTGGAAACACCCCTCAAGGAATTTTTCTAGAGGTATAGTGAGCATTTAGACTCCACAGGTCTTTTGCAGAATTTATTAGAATTAGGCGGAGAAAATTAATATCACAATTTTTTTCCACTAAAATGTTGAATTTTCTCATTTTCACAAGGGATAAAGGAGAAATAAACAACCAATTTTTGTAAAGCAAATTCTCCTGAGTACGGAAATACCCCAGATGTGGTCATACGTTTTTTTCATTAGAAATGAATTAACCCTTTCAGGACTGATCCATTTTTTGCTTTCTTTTCGTTTTTCACTCCCCGCCTTCCAAGAGCCATAACTTTTTTCTTTTTCCATCAGTAGAGAGATGTTAGGGCTTATTTCTTGCGGGAGGAATTGTAGTTTCTACTGACACCATTTAAAGTGCCATAAAAAGTACTGGGAAACTGAAAAAAAATAGGAAAATGTATTATTTTTTGCAGCGTTTGTGCAATAAAATCACTTTTTTATAAAATAATTTATTTTCTGTGTCCCCATATTCTGAGAGCGGTAACTTTTTTATTTTTCAGTCAAAAAAGCTGTGTAAGGGCTTGTTTTTTGCAGAACGGGTTGTAGTTTTTATCGGTACTATTTTCGGGTACATGCGACTTTTTGATCACTTTTTATTTTCTATTTTGGGAGGGATGGTGACCAAAAAATAGCGATTCTGGTGTAGTTTTTTATTGATTTTTTTTGGGGTGTTCATCGTGCAGGAAAAAATAACACTACAGTTTTATAGTTGGGGTCGTTAAGAACGCGGTGATACCAGATATGTGTACTTTTTTTAACGTGTTCATTTTTTTTCCTATAATGAAAATCTTATTATAGGAAAAAAATGCAGTGTTTGTATATATAACTTATAACTTTTATTTTTACACTTTTTTAAAACATTTTTATTACTTTTTTTACTTTTTTCACTTGTCCCACTAGGGGACACTTAGACTTGCAGCTCTGATCGCTGCTGGAATACATTACACTACCTACGTAGTGTAATGCATTCCAACTGTCATTGTGACGTGACAGTCACACTGACAGGATGGATCGGAGGACCGGCCGCAAGCTGTTCCTCCGAGGCTTCCATACATGGCAACCCGGAGGTTATTGTCTGACCTCCGATTGCCACGACAAGCTTCGGCAGCCCCCACAATCACTTCGTGGGGGCTGCCGATGTGCTTCAAACCCCTTAAATGTGGCGAACGCAATCTGTTGCCGCATTCATGGGGTTAATTTGTCCGAAATCAGCGGCGATGGTCCGCTGACCGGCATGGCTGGAGTGTCAGCTGTCAGGGGCCGCTGACCTTCCGGTTCCCGGACACTGTCCATTAGGACAGTGTGCGCCGATAAGTACTCCGCAACTGATGCGGGAAGCAACCCCTCTGCAGGACGTACTATTGCGGAGCAGCGCGTGAAGAGGTTAAGGATTCTCTAAGGGTCTGTTCCACAGGACTGGTGCATAGCAAATGTGGTGCCAATATTCAAAAAGGGGTCAAAAAGTGAGCCCGGAAACTATAGACCTGTAAGTTTAACCTCCATTGTGGGTAAATATTTGAGGGTTTTCTCAGAGATGCTACTCTCGAGTATCTCCATGCAAATAATCTGTTAATGCAGCATCTGCATGGGTTTATGAAGGATTGGTCCTGTAAAACCAATCTGATCAGCTTCTATGAGTTAGTAAGTTCTAAACTGGACATGGGTAGTGCTGTGGATATGGTGTATCTAGACTTTTAAAAGGCGTTTGATACTGTGCCGCATAAAAGGTTGGTATATAAAATGCTGGGACTGGGGGAAAATATGTGTAATTGGGTTAACACCTGGCTCAGTGATAGAAAACTGAGTGTGGTTATTAATGATACATCCTCAGAGTGAGTCACAGTTACCAGTGGGGTTCCACAGGGGTAAGTATTGGGCCCTCTTCTTTTTAATATGTTTATTGGTGGACAGTACATTGACCTTTAGCAACCAGTGCCAGGCAGCTGCTGCCAAGGCAAGTAAAATCATGGGATGCATCAAAAGAGGCATAGATACTCATGACAAGAAAATAATTTTGCCTCTATACAAATCACTAGTGAGACCACACATGGATTATAGTGTACAATTTTGGGCACCTAGGAAAGACATGGATGAACTAGAAAGGGTGCAAAGAAGGACGACCGAGGGAATTAAGGGAATGGGTGGATTGCAGTACCAAGAAAGGTTCTTAAAGGAACAGTGTCATCACAATTTTTTTTTTTCATATGTTAAAGATGTTAGTGCTTTATTAAAAACGTTTATATTTATTTGTGTGTTTGTGTTTTACTTTTTCTTATTTTTACACTTTTTCTTCCCTATGGGGGCTGCCATTTTTTGTTCCATTTCTGTATGTGTCGATTAACGACACATACAGACATGGAATACGGCAGCCACAGTCCCATAGGGACTGCGAACGGCTCCCGTCCCATCCACTTCTGTGTACGCCGTCTGTGTGGGAACTGCGCATGCGCCGCTCCCACACAGTCCAATTTGAAATTGGCGCCGTCCGGCGCCATTTTCCTGTGGACCGGAAGTCGCGGCCGGACAGTAAGATTACTACTTCCGGTCGCGGCTTCCGGACTTGTGCACTTGGACCAGCGGCAGCAGACGGAGCGGACGGGCCGGAGGGAGCCGCGGCGGCAGGAGCAGGTAAGAGATTTCAATGTATGTTCGTGTTTGTGTGTGTTTACTACTGTATGTAAACCTACTACACTGTGTGTTAGCTCAAAAAATGGCGACACACAGTGTAGGAGGTTAGACCGTTCAAACCCCTCGTTTATCCCGGCACTAGCCAGGATAAAGGAGGGGGGGGGATGCTGAGAGCTCACTAGAGCGAGGGCTTTTTACCCAATTTTGCAATGCTGCAATTTTGGGAATAGCTCCATCTAGTGACCAGCAATGGGAAATATTATAAATTAGAATTAATTTATAATATTTCCTGACTCGTGAAAAAAATAAAAAAAATTTGAACAATGTTTAATCACCTACACACTAAATGTTTAATTAAAAAAAAATAAAATGTTTTTCTGGTAACACATTCCCTTTAAACTTGGGGTTATTCAGTTTAGAAAAAAGACGCTTCAGGGGGTGATCTAATTACAATGTACAAATATATAATTGGACAGTACAAAGATCTTTCTAATGATCTTTTTACACCTAAGCCTGTAACAAGGACAAGGGGGCAGAAGGTGTCACCATCATCACAGACGGGGATTCTTTACTGTAAGAGCAGTGAGACGATGGAACTCTCTGCCACAGGATGTTGTGATGGTTGATTCTTTGAACAAGTTAAAGAAGGGCCTTGATGCCTTTCTTGAAAAATATTATATTACAAGTTATGAGTACTAGATTCTGGAGATGGGACTTTGATCCGGGGATTTATTCTGATTGCCAGATTTGGAGTCAGGGTGGAATTTTTCTCCTAATGAGGCAATTGGAATCAAACTCATGGGGGTTTTGCCTTCCTGTGGATTAACATGGTAGGATTATAGGTTGGACTTGATGGACCCGTGTGTTTTTCAATCTTATCAAGTATGTTACTTTGTAACTATGTACCATAATTTTTTCATCTTTTTAATTATTTTTAAATTAGATTAGAAGTTTCCAATTTGTATCACTGAATAAACTTAAAAGTAAATTAGATTTTAAAAATCTCAGGGCATGTCTCATCCCAAAGTCTGTTCTGAAGAAGAGCCTCTCACTATAGATAAGTGCTAATCACATTTCTTATATTACATGAAGAATAGAATTGATAAGGTGAAGGTCATCATCCTTTGAATGTGAACATATTAGGGTGCTTTGAAACGTATTCTTTGTCTTGTTCCTATTTGTACTGCGTTGAGAAAAGACTACGTGACATGAGGCGATAGTTTGCTGAATGCTCTCTTGGTGCTATTGTTACATTAGCTGTATTTTACCTTTCCTGAGGCTCCATCACAGGTTTGTGTGTGTGTGTGCTGTTGTAACCTGCTGAAATGAAATACATCAATCAACTCTGAAACACAAAATAGGTCTACAGTATGAGGAACTTTCGAATGGCCACAAGAATTAATGTCTCTGAAGCTAGAAGCAATTGAACTGATTATGCTGGATAGCTGTCAGATGAGTACATAAACACCTCCAGGGGTTAGATGGGCATTCAATATATTAATGCCTATCGGGCATTCCCTGGTGAGCAAAAAAGAGGGTTAATATAATAAATGGTGACTGTTGATAAAGAGCAGTTGTCAAATAAATTCAGGAATGTACAAATCTTTGTGTACTTTTTAGAAATATTTTCTCACATTCTCTGAAATTATATTGTGTATGAATTGTATAGGCAGAAGCTTCAGTGGAGTTTTGGCAAATCACAACTACTTTGCAATTCACACACCATTTGAATCCATACAATTGAATAGACTTGGTGTATTTGTGATTTGCTTTTGGTGAGTAAAAAAACAAATCAATGAGTAAATCAATGAATCGGCAAATCAATTTGTTCACCTCTACTGCCGATATTGAATACTTGCCAACTAACCTGACAAATTCTTGAAAAAAACTTGCGTTTCCTAATTTCTTCTCATTTTATTTTAACAATTTTTTTTTTAAATTAAGAACATACAAGCACAAAGGGATGAGAGACAATTAGTACCATGGGTTACAGGTTAGAGGACAATGTTCTTTATATATAATTTTCTCCATTGCGAAGAGGCAATGTCCGATTTTTCAGTCTTACAAACAACATGTCAATGAATGGTATGCTAAAGGCGGTAATATACAGTCATGATACAATAGAGCAATACAATAACATATTACCATATAGTAATAACGTCTTAGGCCTCATGCACACAAACGTGCTTTTGCGGCCGCAATTCCCCCGAAAATCCACGGGAGAATTGCGGCCCCATTCATTCCTATGGGGCCATGCACATGACCGTGGTTTTCACGGTCTGTGCATGGCCCAGGAGTCTGCAGCGCAGAAAGAATGGACATGTCTTATTACGGCCGTGTTCTGCAGTCCGGCTCATTGAAAATAATGGCTGTGGCCATGTGCACGGCCCGCGATTTGCGGGCGGCTCGCGGCTGTCACTCCGTGGCCGGACGACCCAAAAATCATGGCCGTTCACATGGCTACGGTTGTGTCCATGAAGTCTTAAAAAAAAAAACACATCAGCTAATCATGCTGTAGAAGTCATACAGCTAGATTACGATGTTTTTAGTAGACCCAGCATATTCACAAGATCTGATGTGCTGATGGGCTAGAATGCAAGCTACAGGAATATTATGTTCCCTGAAACTGTGCAGCAATGTTTTCATATTTGCCCACTAAGTGGGAGCGATACTGTAACATAACTACAGATGAGCAAATTTCCTGGAATTTGTTTCGGGTCCAATTTGGTCAAATTGTACAACAGATTTGACACCTAATATGGTCCGAAAGTGCCCTGACTCTCTGATGTCTTCTAGGACTGTATCCAACCCTTTTCAAAAGCATATGGGTAGAGGGCGGAATAATTGCAGTCCATTTTGTGAAGCCTGCCTGGGAAGACATTATGGGAAAACCCAAACGAGGTCATGTGATGATTTTTCTAATCCGTAAAATGGTGGCCAGTGTTTGTCGATGGCCATGATTTTGCAAAGAACCCTAGAAGCTTCGGAATTCACTGATTCTGAAACTTTTGGGAAATTCATACTGAATACAAATTTGTATAGAATCAATTCACTCATCTCTAAACATAAGATATTATCTACACCATAAGCCATAAAATAAAACCACTGAGAGATGAAGTGAATAACATTGATTGTTTTGTAACAACGGCGCCTGTTAAAGGGTGGGCTATATAAAGCAGCAAGGGAATAGTCAGTTCTTAAAGTTGATGTGTTGGAAGCAGGAAAAATAGGCAATTGTAAGGATCTGACTTTGACAAGGGTAAATTGTGATGGCTAGATAACTGGGTGAGAGCATCTCTAGAACGAAAGGTCTTGTGGGGCGTTCCCGGTATGCAGTGGTTAGTACCTACCTAAAGTTGTCCAAAAAAGGACAACCGGTAATCCGGCTACAGTGACATAGGAGCCCAAGGCTCATTGATGTGCGTGAGGAGTGAAGGCTAGCCCGTCTGGTCTGGTCCCAGAGTAGAGCTATTGTAGCACAAATTGCTGAAAAACGTAATGCTGGCTATGATAGAAATTTGTCAGACTACACAATTCACCATAGCTTGCTGCGTTTGAGGCTGCGCAGCTGTGTAACGGTCAGTGGGTCTTTGCTGACCCCTATCCACTGCCAAAAGTGCCTACAATTGTCATGTGAGCATCAGAATTGGACCATGGAACAATAAGTAACAGTCAACACACCAAGCACATCTAAATGATCTGTTTGTGCACGTTTCAGAGAACCTTCCCCAGGGAAGCTTTAGTGACATAGCATTCGTGGGGAGATAGAAAGCAGCCGAAGACTCTGGCTGCTTTGAAGGGGACTGCCACTGTGCGGGTGGCTGTGGATTACAAAGACCACAGGAATGAAGCATCCAGAGAGTGGAGTCATCTGACCAGAACGGCGGAGGAGGTGAGTGTGCTCCCGGGCACTCAGAGGTCTCATTGGGGCAAGGATTACAGGAACCTCTTTTGCTGGCTTCATACAAAAATACCCAAGGCTATTTTACGAGTACAGTTACATCATGAGGTTCCTCAGGGCAGAGGGCTCTGGATGCTTTTCCCGGAGCTTTTTTTTACTAAGACTGGAGTTCCCGACACCGCATCAGGATTTAATGAGGGGAAGCTTTCTAAATCCCAATGCGGGATTCTGGACGCTACAGCTCTCCACAGCCTGGCCATGTACACAACTGCCAAATCTGAAAATGTTGTGAAATTCAGACCAAATTAGATTTGTGTAAAATTCATTCACTCATATCTATTACTGAATGTGCACATATAGGTCTATACATCATAGATGAGTTTAATAAAAACAAGTGTGGGTAGGTATGTATGATTGTGTAATTACATACATGGTGTGGCAATTCAGTAAAACATTGTGGACAGAAAGCCACACAAATTTTGGAAAGTCTCTAGCATATTATGGATACATACAAAAATATTTATTTAGAGTCCACATTAATATATGTTGTATTTGGAATACTAGAATTGTTTTATTTGTTTATTATAGCTGGGAAAAAATTCTGTGGTGCAAGACAGTGCGACAAACCTCCCCCACCCCCACATTGTACATTGCATTATTGAAAGAGTGTCCTTGACGAGACAAAAGGTTTTACATTAAAACTTGCTATCATTGTTCAACAAACTAAACCAACTCCTATTGCAAAACTTTGTTATAGTTATCTCATCCAAACAAAACAAAAAAAAATGTATGTGTCAAATTCTACTACATTCATACTGTACATACAATACATACCTGCATTTTTTGAATATCCTGAATAACTACTTTGAACATCTAAGATGGGTGGGCATCAGATTGTATGAAATTGTCTGTATTTTAGTCCTTTTATCAACATGGAATTGTATAAAAATAAATATTACTAATTTGAGGTTATTAAGTTTAGAAAAAAAGATGCCTGAGGGGTGATCTAATGACGATGTTTAAATATATCAAAGGTCAATACAGAGATCTGTCTAATGATCTATTTATACCCAGGATTTAACTATGAAAAGAGGGCATTCACTACGTTTGGAAGAACATCTACACCAACATAGAAGTGGGTTCTTTACTGTAAATGCAGTGAGACTACGATCGCTCTGCCAGAGTCATTGGTTAGCCTTGTAAAAGACTCTAAAAGGGGCCTGGATGTCTTTATGGGCACTACATTATTGGAGCTTGTTGAACCATGGATTTATTCAGTTTTCCATATTTGGCGTTAGGAAGGAATTTTGTTCCCTAAGATGAGTAAACTTGGCTTCTGCCTCATTGGGGTTTTTGTCTTCCTCTGGATCAACATTGCAAGTGAACAGGCTGAACTGTATGGACGAATGTCTTTTTTCAGCCTTACATACAATATTACTATGTATTAGGCTACATCCAAACAACAGTGAAAAATGATCGTGTGACAGCCGTTTATTTAATGGCCTTTACACAGCCATTTTCAGAACAATGCAGTTCTATAGGTGTATTCACACGGCCTCTTTTTTAATGGCAAGGGGCCAAAGGGCATAAAAAAATAAGATATGTCCTATTATTGGCCATTTTCACGGCCCCATGGCCCCAATAGAAGTCAATGGAACAGTTTTTAGTGTCAGTTTTTCAGGAAGAAATCCTTGTAACGGCCGGTAAAAACAGATCCTGGCCAAAGACTCCCCGCACTCAGCGCTACTTTGAGTCCTTAGCCTGGGGAAGCCCTTGATATTACTGTCCATGTATGGACAGTGAGGTCAGGGATTTCAACTAGCAACATCTCTGGCCGGGGACTCCTGTCTTGGGAAAGCCCTTGACCCCACTGTCCAATCTACATGGGGGGGTTGGTGCTATCTACAGGGGGGTGCTATCTACAAGGGAGGGTTTGTGCTATCTTCAGGGGGTGATATCTACAGGGGCGTAGTGCTATCTACAGGGGGTGTGGTGCTATCTACATGGGCACTGTGTCACTATATGGGGTTGTGGCACTATATACAGGGGACACTGGTGCTATGTGCATGGGCACTGTGGCACTATGCTCTGGCACTTTGTATATGGGCACTATGTGGGCAATGTGGCATTATCTACAGTGGGCACTATGGCACTATGAGGGCACTGGCATGTCATATGTGGGCACTATGTCACTTTAAATGTGGGCACTGTGGCACTATTTACAGTTGCCACTGTGGCACTATGAGGGCACTGGCATGTTATATGTGGGCACTATGTCACTTTATATGTAGACACTGTGGTACTATGTGGGCACTGTGGCACTATGAGGGCACTGGCCCTATATCACTTTATATGTGGGCACTGTGGCACTATGAAGACACTGTCACTATGTGGGCACTATCTACAGTAGGCACCGTGGCACTATCTACAGAGACATCATGATTTATGATTGTACTTTTTTTTTTCTTACCAATGAAGCACTTTCTAGCATGTATTGATTAATCAAATAGTTATAACTTTATTAAATTACCCAGTTAAATATATAGGAATGGTATGGAATATTTGGAGATTCAATTCCATAATATAACATTTACATAATCAAAAGCATCAACAAAGTAGAGAGGTTTCAGGCTGTTGCGCACGGGTCGGAAGCACATGCAACTACAATATCAGCTCACAGCAGGCTATAGGGACTGTATTACTGATATGTACAACACGCAGCCATGTACATAAGGCCTTAGTCAAGATTTAAAAAAAATTACTACTTTAATAAATGGATTCAACTACTGTGTATTCTCTGCTTTTGCAAAGCAATGTATGTAAAAAAACAAAACCAAAAAAACAATTACTCTAGCAAGCCATGGTGCATCTAACAGCAATTAGTTTTTAGCATAGAAATCACTGAGATAGGCAGAAATAACAAGAGGCTCATAGATCCTTACACAATATCAACCAAGCAATTTGAAGCAACTATCAAATAAAAAAAAGATTCAGTTAAAACATAACTTTTAATAAATATTATTAAAAAGTGTCTCAAGCTTTATAAAGAATCATCACTAAAACAACTGGATTACCACCAAGTTTAAAAATCGTATCAAAAATCTTATTTCTGAAAGGTGAGGTGTCTATACGACCTGAAGAGTACACTAAGGCTATGTCCACACATGTTTATAACGGAAGCCACGACATTCTGTCGGATGCCACCAGTGCCCAACAGACCACACTGACTTACAATGGGTTCCGTCAGGGTCCCGTCAAGGAGTCCGTAATTTTGAAAGCAAGAATAGCTCTGTATGACAGAATTTGCAAAAGAATATCTGAACGAAATCCACCGTAAATGTGAACAGAGCCTAAGTTGTATATAAAGAAAAAATAAACGTGGGTAAAATATGAGCAGTGGCTGTAACTGAATGTTGAATTAAATGTCAAAACATCAACATTTGAGATTATACTCACATCTATATACGCAAAAATGATCAATGGCTCTCACTTAGTGTCAAATGTCAAAACAACCCAAAGTCATAGCAGTGACTACCAAAAAGTGGTAATGGCAGTTAGAGTCAGGGCCGCCATCAGGGCAGTACTGGAGGTACTGCAGTCAGGGGCCCGGGCATAAATTTAAAAAAAAAGGGGCCCGCACTCTGCCGCTGGAATTAATATACTCACCGCAGTGTGGCTCTTACGATTTCATTTTGGTGAAAGGAACAGGTCCCATCACGAACCCGAGGCCCGTTCTTTTCATCAGATTAAAACCATAAGGGCCCGCTGGAGAGTGAGATGTGCCCGCCCCTCCTACTCCTCCACAACAGCGTGACAGCGTGTGGGGAGGAGACAAGGAGTGGAGACATCATGGCAGCGGGAGTTATGAGCTCAGCCTCGGAGGATACGTCCAGCAGCAGCAGCAGTCGTCGTCTTCTTCTGACACAGTGAGTACTAAGTAAAAAAATCTCCTCCTGCCCCCATAGAAAGTAAATATCTTACCCACCTCTGTATTATTTCCTGTTAACACTGCAGCATAGGATTGTATCACTATCGGCTCTACAGCTCTTATCGCCCGTCCTGTGTAACATGTGACAATAAACCTGTCTTCTCCCTCTGTTTACACAGGACAGGAGATAGGAGCCGTCGTAGGCCTGAGTGAAACAATCCTATGCTGCAGTGTAAACTAATACAGACGTGGGTAAGATTTTTGCTTTCTATGGGGAGGGGGTAGAGTTAAATCATAATGGGGGCAGGGAGATGATAATGGGGCAGGGAGATGGCATTGGATGGGGAGGGAAATTATCCTAGTGGGAAGGAGATAATAATGGAGGAAGGATGGCACTTGAGTAGGGATGCACGATGCATCGAAACTTCGATACTGTTTCGATACTCTGCATCCCCATACGGTTCGATACCGTTATTTCATGTATTTCGATACTTAGCTGTTTGGCCGCAAAGCTTAGTATAGTAACACATGAATGTATGAGAGCGGGGCTGGGGCTGTGTGATACAGCCATTTCCCTGCTCCTGAGTCCTGATAACAAGTGTGTGCGGTCAGGATGATGCAATGCGGCCAGCGCTGCACTAATGAGCGGCGGCACTGAAGACAACATGGCGGGCGCACTGTAAAACACCCCCATGTCCTGTCTTTAGTGCCTGAACCGCCGCTCTTTAGTGCAGCTCTGGCCGCATCACCTCATGCTGACGGCACGCATACTTACTGTCAGGAGCGGGGCAATGGTTGTAATACAAAGGCGCAGCCCCGCTCTATAATGGCAGAGATCAGAGAAACCTCTCATTTCCACCGCTATTCCCCTGAATGCTGCGATCAAAATGGACTACAGCATTCAAGAGGAAATGAGAAGGGGGATGCCCCTTAGATCGCATCACAGGAATCCCTGTGACGCGATTGAGGGACATGCCATATATGGGCAGACAGCCCAGGGTCCATTGAAGGACCCCAGGGCTGTCTTACCATATTTCCTGTTAGGGCATACTGAGGTATGTCCTAACAACTGCCTGTGTACTATCCGTACACAGGCTAATGTACTGGCATATAGATATATGCCTGTGTACTATCAGCATATAGATATATGTCAGTACATTAAAGTTTAAAAATAAAGTAAAAACATAAAGTAATGTTAAATAAAAAAAATACACATACACCTTTTTTACAATAAACATTAAAATAAGTCTCAATACATAAAATATACACATATTAGGTATTGGCGCGGCCGTAATAACCTGCACAACAATTTTTTTTGCGTCATTTATGATGTGTACGCTGTAAAAAAATAAAATAAAAACTGCTTTCTATCACTTATTGTGGGGCACGAGGTGTGATGAATTTAACCTCCATGTGCCTCACATTTATAGTAATTAACCCCATCATGTACCTTACACATTAACCCGTTGTGACTGAGAAACAGGATGGGGTTAATTACTATTAATGTGAGGCACATTCAAAATTGATCATCACACCTCGCGCCTCACATCAGAAAACAGAAGAACTTTTTTTTTTTATTACTGTTGGCAAAGTATCATTTTGGTATCGAAATCGCAATACTACACAAAGTATCGGTATCGAAGTCCAAATTCTGGTAGCGTGACATCCCTACACTGGAGGAGGCATTATACTAGGGGGGGGGGGGTAATAATTGGGGAAAAATCGATGATATCTGAAGGGAGGGGAGAAATTATACATGGGAAGGGGTAGAGGAAGGGGAGAGTATACCTGGGTAGGGGGAGAAAGCTTATACCGGTGGCATAGTTGGCAACAGTCCCGAATTTGCAGGGACTGTCCTGAATCTACAGAGACAGTCCCGGCAAATTACTGTCCCAGACGTGTCCCAGCCACTGCCGTATCTGCATCCACAGGATGAAGATACAATTGAATACAATGGCAGAGCAGGAAACTATCAGTTTCCTGCTCTGTCATTCACCCATCCAGGAGCAGAATCCCCGGCCAGAGAGTTTCCGACACTCTGGCCGGGGATTCCTCTCCTAGAGGTAGCCCCTGAGGTCACTGTCCATATATGGACAGTGAGGTCTGGGTCTCCTCCTGGACTGGAATCCCCAGTAGAGAGTGCCACACACACCCGACTGTAGATATTGGCACATATACCCCTGTATTTAGCGCCGCACATACTCCCTGTACATAGCACTGCACATACCTCACTATAGATAGCACCACACCCCCTGTAGATAGTGCCACCCACACCCCCTGTAGATAGTGCCACGCACTGCCCCCTGTAGATAGCGCCACACACACCCCTGTAGATAGCGCCACACACACTCCCTGTAGATAGCGCCACACACAGCCCCCTGTAGATAGCACCACACACAGCCCCCTGTAAATAGCACTCCACACCCCCTGTAGATAGTGCCACACACACCCTCCTGTAGAGAGTGCCACACACAGCCCCCTGTAGATAAAAGTCTAAATGCTAAACTCTGGCCACAGTTAGGGGTCTGGTGGAAAGGTATCTGAATTACATAGCAGATCTGGTCTAGGGTCTGAATTTTTTTCTGGTTTATTGTCTGAATTTATTTTGTTGTGTGGTTTTTACACAGATAACGTGTGTGTGTGGAGTGTGAAGAGAATGCAAAAGCATCATCCAGGCATGCCCGTGGCGGTGGGAGATCTTAGGGACTGCAGCAGTCAGAACTACATTTTGGTGAGTGACTCAGCTTCAGTGCAATGATTTTTGTTTATGTTGCCCCCCCCCCTACACCCTGACAGATTCTTTGCACACACACACACACACACACACACTGTTTCCCTTTTTGCCCCCCACAGAGCCACTGTCTCTTCCCTGTCACTCCAAAGAGCCACTGTGAGGTTGCGTCTCCTCCCTGGCTACCACTGCTACTTTCAGTTCTCCCAGCCCTGGCACTTAGTCTCTCCCCTTTGCCCTCCGACACCCACCTCCTGTCTCTGCCCTGCTCCTCCAAAGAAACCCTGCTAGTTTTCTTTTTAATGTGCACCACCTCCCGCCCCTTTACATTTCACCCCCCCCCTTCTAATGATGAGGGGGTGGGGGCCCAGACTCATTGGCAGTATGGGGCCCAGAAATTCCTGATGGCAGCCCTGGTTAGAGTAGCTCATGACTGCACTGCCCCGTAATGTTATTGCCATTGATTTGACCATTTTAGTACTACCTATGCTGACTGCCAAGAAGATCAGGACATCACTGCTCTATTGTCATGGCCAGCTCAGGTTTTAGCTGCGTCCTAATAAAGAATGGAGGCAAATCTTCAGAATGGTAAATGAGTGGTAAATTAAATTTTGGGGTAAGTAGAACTGCCAGAAACATAACTTGAAGCTCCACGAGGCCCCGAATATGATACACTATATGGCCAACATATATGGATACCCCTCCTCATTATTTATTTATGGTGTTTCACCTACAGTCATTGCAAACAGGTGCATAAATTCAAGCACAAAGCCATGCAATCTCCATAGATAAATTTACAGAGCGAGCCCACTGAGTGTGCATGTAGAAATTGCCTACATGTCCCCTGTTTCATCACTCACTACAGAGTTCCATACATTCTCCAGAAGTGACACCAGCTAAGAATTGTGCATCGGGAGCTTCATGAAATGGGATGTCCAACAATCTCAAATAGGTGTGATGGTCAGGTGTCCACATTCTTTGGCCATATAGTGTATGCCCATTTCAATCCTGGTTTCTGCTTTTTAGACAGAGGGGCTATTGGGCCCGCTCAGGCACCAGGGTCCATGTGCAACTGCAACCTCTACACCCACAATAATTGCCCCCCTGAGAGCTCCAAATAGTTGTCCAAATGTTGTTCAGTTTCTGTCTGGAGTTAGACTTTAATTAATAAGCACAGAAATTGTATAGATGCAATTTTATGGCTCCTCTGACACATTTTAACCATTATCTTTAGACGCCGAACTAAGAAATTACAGTGCGTGTAACACTGAATGAATAACATTAACATATTTGGTGTCTCAAGTGGCAGTAGCAAAGGGTCAGACAACCATGACTTGTTATTCAAAACTAATAGGTTGTTTTCTTCAAAACAAAATTAGTTTTAACATTTTGTTGCCCTTCTTCTGTACTGAACATGAAACACTTGCAGAATACAGCTCTGCAAGAAAAAGTTTAAAAGCAATGTGCAAATGTTTTCTTCTTCTCTGCCTCTGGTATAGACATAAGCATCAAGATATTGATTTTTGTATCCCTTTGTATGTACTCTGAGCTCACTCATTAGGGCATCTGTTTCACATCTAAGTTATCTAACAAGTCATTGTCCTTTCCATCCTCCATCCATTGGCAAATATCATTAAGCTTATGCCTAGAACTAGATGCCTGCCATATTCTTCATTTGTATTCTGTTGTAATCTGACAATATATAGATCCATATTACAAAGAAATATGTTTTGTAGTAAGTAATTTGTAATAATTTAAATATGTTGTTTATATAACTAGTATAATAATGTAACTATAAAAGTATTATTTACATGTTTCTCATTATTGGGGCATTTAACATAAAGACTGCATCATATGCATTAGCTGTCAAGATACAATGATGTATAAAGTTGGAATTAGGGTTCCTTGGGCCAACCAGGGGTAATGATTTGAAGTCCTTCCTCCTCGATCAATACAGATCATGTCCACATCCACAGAACATGTCATATTTAAGGTCTAATAGGTTATTTTTGTATCAACTCATAAGTAATAGATCAAAGTGGCATAGTAGTGTTTTTCATTGGGATAACTAAAAGTGAAAAAAAATATGTAATACCACTTTAAATTGTAAAAATTCAGTCTACCTGCAGGCACCACTGGAGGCAGCTTACTTTGAGCTTGCTACATATTGAATATACAATAAAATAAACAATAAAACAGTACACAGTAAACTCCTATACTCCCCAAAGTCATAATTGCAGGAAGCCAGAAATATATCTTTTAAAGGTGTTTTCCCATGAGAGACATTTTATGACATATCCACAGGATATGTCATAAATGTCAGATAGATGCGGGTCCCAGCTCGGGGACCTGCACCCATCTCTAGAACGAGGCCCCCTAAACCCCATTCTGTCGCTGTGTTGCTGCTGAATTCCGACCACGGTTACATGGTCGGGAGTTACGAAAACAGCATATCTCACTGAGCTACGCTATTTTCGTAAGTCCCATAGAACTAAACAGTAGTTACGGAATTAGCGTAGTTCGCATGCTATGCTGGTTCCGAAACTGCCATTCACTACTATGGGAGTTACGGAAACAGCCTAGCTCAGCGAGCTACGCTACAGGGGCGTAGCTAGGGGGGCAGGTGGGGCATGTGCCCCGGGCGCAACTACAGTGTAGGGAAAGGAGGGGGGCCGCAGAGCAGCCGCATCAAAACAGCAGCAGCGATTAGCTATCTGATCGCTGCTGCAGCCGCCCAGCATACAGGGCGCCTATCAGTAGCGATCAGCAGTTTTGATGGACCTGCTCTGCTCCCATCCTCTCAAGGCCTGCGCCGCCTGGTAGATTACATTTATGGGCTGGGGGCACAGGCTTCATTATGCCCGGTGGCGTTGCTAGGGGGGCCCCGGTGCTAGCGACTGCCAAATTCAATTGTATCTGTGTCCTCAGGACATAAATACAATTGAATACTATGGCGGAGCAGCTCCCTGCTCCGCCATCAGTAGGCTACAGGCCATATTAGGCCTGCAGCCTATAAGACACTCAAGCCGGCGCGATAACATCACTGGATCACACCAGCCTGCGCAATACTCTCAGAGCATGGAACGGGGCTAGGTAAGTTTTTTCTTTATTTATTTCTACTTCAAGGGGGGGGGGGTTGTGTGGCATCATCTACAAGGGTGGGCTGGGTGGCATCATCTACAAGGGGGGGCTGTGTGGCATCATTTGCAAGGCAGGGCTGTGTGGCATCATCTACAAGGGGGAGCTGTGTGGCATCATCTACAAGGGGGCTGTGTGGCACCATCTACAAGGGGGAGCTGTGTGGCATCATCTACAAGGGAGGGCTGTATGGAACCATCTGAAGGGAGGCTGTGTGGCACCATCTGAAAGAGGGACTGTGTGGCACCATCTACAGGGGGGGGGCTGTGTGGCACTGTCTACAAGTGGGGCTGTATGGCAACATCTACAGGGGCTGTGCGGCACTATCTACAGGGGAGGCTGTGTGGCATCATCTGAAAGAGGGGCTGTGTGGCACCATCTACAAGGGGGGGGGGCCTGTGTGGCACCATCTACAAGGGGGGCCTGTGTGGCATCATCTACAAGGGAGGGCTGTGTGGAACCATCTACAGGGGGGCTGTGTGGCATCATCTGAAAGAGGGGCTGTGTGGCACCATCTACAAGGGGGGTGGGCTGTGTGGCAACATCTACAAGGGGGGCTGTGTGTGACCTCTTTCATTTATTTTCTTGTAATTCATTGTTATGGTAACTCCCTCATATAACTACACTACCGTTCAAAAGTTTAGGGTCACTTAGAAATGTCCTTATTTTTGAAAGAAAACACAGTTTTTTTCAATGAAGATAACATTAAATTAATCAGAAATACACTCTATACATTGTTAATGTGCTAAATGACTATTCTAGCTGCAAACGTCTGGTTTTTAATGCAATATCTACATAGGTGTATGTAGACATTGATTGGTAGTGAAAAGCAAACATGGCGAGAGGGAAGGAAATATCGGGAAAGAAAGAAGTGCGGGGGCACCAAACTGAATCTTTGCCCTGGGTGCAGGAGAACCTAGCTACACCTCTGTAGGCTGTTTTCATAAATCTCGACCATATAACCAGGAAGTGTCCGGGAGGCAGCGAGAACAGACAAAGGTAGAACGGGGTTTAGGGGGCCTCTTTCTAGAGATAGGTGTGGGTCCCAGAGGTGGGACCTGCATCTATATGACATTTATGACATATCCTCTGGATATGTCATAAATGTTTTTCATGGGAAAACTCCTTTAACTCTATGTCCATGCAAGGGATTTGGAGATCAGTATCATAAAAACAGATCTTCAACTGCTATAAAGATAAATTAAATCAGCACATAATGTTGGACCTAAAAATTACACAGGGTTAAAAGGTGGACGTTCACTTCAAGCTATCATATAAAGGACCAAACAATAGAAGAAGGTACATCCATGTCAATTATTCTGTACTCATTACCCACACAAAGATCATTTCCATTGCATTATCTAAATATTAATAAATGTATTATGTATTCATCGGCAATATTGTTTTCCAAATGTGAATCTTGCTACAATGAACTGTTAAAGCACTGTACATTGTTGTTTTTTTTCTTCTTTGTTTTTGCTATTCTGGTGTCCTCTGAGATATATCTGTGGACATTGCTTTGACCTTTCAAAGAAAAGTAATATTGTTTCAGTCTATCATGTGCTTCTTTTAGCTCCTGGTCATCAATGAGCCTCCTGATCCGAGAATGATATGTTTTACTCTTTCTCCTAATAATATTGCTCACCTATGCATGATATGCCCTTTGCAAACATGTGTTTCTAAGATTTCAGATCCTGATATGAGCAGTCAATATCTTTGATTATGTTATAAATTGTTTAACGAAATTGACATAGAAATATTCAACAAACATGGTAGCAGGGCATTGTTCTTAGGCCCTGTTCACACAGAGTTTTTTGGTGCGCTCTTTGACACGGAAACCGCGCCAAAAAAGGCTGAAAACACCTCCCGCGAACTGAAAAGAAAGCTCGCGGGAGGGAAAAAAGCGACATGACCTATCTTGAGGCGTTTTCCGCCTCAAAAACCCAATTGAAATCAATGGGAGACGGAAAAAGCTGCCGCCAACGGCCGCAGCCTGTTGACGAAAGAGGTAAAAAAAAAAGCCTAAAAAAAAGTGGCAGAAAAGCGTCAAAATACACATATGGTGCAAAACCACTTAAAAAAAAACTGAGCTAATTTTTCCAGGCGGGATTTTCTGCCTGCAAAAAAACTCTGTGTGAACTAAGCCTAAAAGTTGTACATAGTATTTTGGAATATGCACTACACATTATACTGTATGCATGTGTATGATGTACGACAAATTAGCCCTTTGTCAATGACTCCAAATATTCTTTACAGGCCCTGAATAAACTTGGAAAAACAATATAGAAGGTGACATAAATAGGAGGATAACCTACAGACTCCTGATAGAGCAGGATATTCACCCACACAGCAGGGAGTCTGTCCAACAAGACTAGTCAGTCATAAGCAACTTCTAATTGACATATAACATTCTTCTGGAAATGATCTCCGTTTGGTGTTTTTAGAAGAAGTGACACTTGTATTTGTGTTGCTGGGGGCATTGTGGCTGATCCTGCTATGAGAACACAATGGCTTGGTCTGCTTTGGGAAACTATTGCTGTCACTCTTATGGGGTCTCTTTGCCAGGAACACCTATGGAGGCACCTTGTCTAGTGTTGTTAGCAAACACCTGTGGTTGCCATGGTGGCACTGCAGCTGTTACTGGCAGGATGGCACTTTGATCTGTTATAGCTGCTCTATGACTGATTCACTAAAGTCTACCCAAAAAAATCAAAACTGTTATCTGATGAATTTGCAACAGAAGTTTCTGCATGCATCTAAAACTTTTAAACAGTGTTTCTGGAAGTTTCTATATATTGCAACCACAAATGTAGACCTTTTGTTACTAATTATAGTCATATGGTTTTTACCAGTCCGCTCAAGATTCCATTAAAGAGAACCTTTCACTTCCCCATACATGTGCAGCTGAGTGCAACATGTAATGGGCAGGACTGCACAAACTCTGGGGCACTTTACATTTTTTTTCCTACCCTCCTCTATTATTTAGATATCGGTGCCGTTATATTTGGTGACCGATATTTAAATAACCCCCTGATGTGTCAATGGGGTGTGTAAGGGCAAGGGGCCGTGTTACTATAGCTGGGACACTGTCCAATCAGCTATGGACAGTGCCACAGCAAGAGCTGGAGAAAGGAGAGCATGTGCGCGTGCACGCGCAGCTCTGAGCCGTTCGCGCATACGTGCGCACGCTCTCACTCACTCTTCAGCTCTCGGCAGACAAGGACAGGACTGTGCGATCTCTCGCGAGAGATCACACAGTCCTTTCCTTGTCTGCCAAGAGCTGGAGGGAGGAGAGTGTGTGCTGGAGGGAGGAGAGTGTCTTCAGCTTTTAGTAGACAAGGACAAGACTGTGTGATCTCCTGCGGGTTGGAAAACGACCACATTAACTTTCATTACCTGTGATGCAGGCAGGGTGACACAGCAATCTTTGGATGTGTCACCTGTGTCACCACCAAAGTCGCCGTCTAGCTCTAGCCTAACACTCTCCTGTCTGTAGAGTAGTTCTCTTGATCTTCCTGGTTTATTAACAGAATTGAAGTGCTACAGTTATGACTAATACCTACGCAGATATAATAAGTAATAATAATAAGAGGGGCAACATCTGCAACAGTGACTGTGATATCTTTGCGACAAGTGAAAAAAAATTTAGTGACCCAAAATCATATAAGAGGTGAAGATAATTCTGTAATTGCTAAAAATAATAATACTAATTCTTCACACTTGAAATATTACTTTAGGGTGAAATGCATAGCTATCTTCAGGTAATGCATGTCTTATAGATTTGGATAAGTGTAGCGCAATAAAAACTCTGGAAAAATTGGATACTTGCCAGAATTTGTTTGTGAAAGTAAAAAAATCTATTTGCACATGAAGTAAATCAAAACCAATCAAAATGTATATTTTTGGAAAATTATTTGTTTTTGGTTATAGAAAAGTAAACATATATTGGAGTACTTTCATTCTTTATATCCCTACTTGCTTTACAGCTCACACGCTTCACTGTGTTTACGAATAGAGCCTAAGGCATCCACAAATAATAATCTGCTTTATTCTCCCTTGCTCATTGAAGTGTAAAGTGAGGTGAACAGATGAGGTTGAAATCTGTACATGTGCTGGCAGGTTTCTTTTTTTGTAGGGGCTAATTTAATTTTCAGTGAATGAAATGGCTTATTGAGTAACACATTTTCCAAATAAGCATTCATGATGTAGAATATTACTGCGCTGAACAGGAGAATCATTGGTCATCTGAGTGTTGCTTCCTTTTTTTCAGGAATAATAGCACTGCTAAGTATCTCTTAAAGATGTTTAGTCATGCAGTGCCGTCTTGTCAAAAGCAATCCAGTGAGTCTTTAGGAGAAGTGCACAGAAACAGAAAAAGGAGGGGAAAGACAATGATTCCCACTCTGGAAGACACTTTTCTTAAACTGGTCATGGATATAGAGGTTATCCCCCCCCCCCCCCCGAATGTGAGAAATGTTCCAATATTTTTTGCTATTGAAAATGTTATCATTAAACAATATATATATATATTTCTATTTTTTTGGTCAAACAGTGCAATTAAATATAGAAAAAAGATCGAACTATTCAATAAGTACATCAAACTTTTGGTAATAACTTTATAGTAGGGAATTGTTACTTTGTTTTCAAATTTATACAAATGGTGCATGCAGTATAATAAATGTGAAGCAACTGAGCTCATGGCACTTTTACATGTATGTCTGATAGAGCAACTTAGATTCATGCCCCATTAATGCTGGGTGGTGGAGACCCAGCTTTCAATTTAATTGATGAATTAACATATCAGCCTTCGAAATGGACGGAGTTGATTTTGGGTGAGCAAAAGAACATAGAAATAAAAAATAAATGGCCGTAGAATCTGGAGGAATGCCACAACTTGGGTACTGTGGCAGATTAACTTTTCTGGGGACATGACAGCTCCTCTTTACATGATTTCTAAGAGTCAAATATATTACTCAATATAAATCTCAATTAAAGAGGTATTCCTAAAACCATGAAATATCACCTATCCACAGTATTAGTGATAAATTTCTGATCGCTGGGATCCCCACCGCTCTAACTTTCGGACTTTGTATGGAGCGGAGGTCGAGCATGCATGCTGCCGCTCCAGTCAAAGTATATGGGAATGGCGGAATCAGTATATCGCTCGGCTGTGTCCACCATTCAAACTACTCTTCACTGTAGTGGTGCAGTGATGAGGATCTGGAGGTCGGGACCCCAACTCTCACGATCGGTTGATTATTATTTTTTTAATTTTATTTTAAGAGTTGCTTTCTCTAACATGTGTGCATGTGAAGCTGCAAGCTTTGAGCTAAGTGGATGTTCCCTGTGAAGAATACATTCCCCTGCCTTCTCTTAATGCTCTAGCCTGTATGCCTAAGTCTATTACCCTTTTTATTCTTTTCTTTTAGACACATTGTAAAGGATCTGCCAGGCACAGCTTCGGGGTTAACTCCCAGAACTAATCAGTCAGCACCTGAGAATACATCCCTGAGACTGACTCCTGCTTCCACCATTCAGGCTGGCAGGCTTAGGAGTGGGAGAACCTATCGTAACCTGGCCAGACTCAGCTAGCTCCCGCCCTCAGTCTATTTAAGCCTGCACTTCCTGTCCCTCGGTGCTTGTGATTCTTTCCTTGTGGTTTCCTGGCCCAGCTACAGCTCCTGCTATTTTTGATCCTGCTCCATACAGACCCTGGCTTACCGACTACTCTTCTGCTTTTCGTTTTGTACCTCGCACACTCCTGGCTTGACTCGGCTCGTTCACCACTCTGGTTGCTCACGGTGTTGCCGTGGGCAACGGCCCCTTTTTCTTGCTTGTGTTCCTTTGTATGTTTGTCGTGTTTGTCGTGCACTTACTGAGCGCAGGGACCGCCGCCCAGTTGTACCCCGTCGCCTAGGGCGGGTTGTTGCAAGTAGGCAGGGACAGAGTGGCGAGTAGATTAGGGCTCACTTGTCCGTCTCCCTACCCCCTGCCATTACACACATAGCGTGAGATGTATCAATGGACATGGACAACTTCTCAATTTTTCTTTTGCAGCAGTTTTTTTACACCGTCCCCATTGAAGTAAAGAAAAACATGATTGTAAAAGTGCACATATCTAATAGCTTGAATATGTCCTTATGAATGGGGCCTATGGGGTAAAGCATGAAGAGTTTCAGGGTACCTGCTGAACTTTGCATACAATTCCTGCACAGGGGAACATGCTTAATCGATCTGTCACAATTTACATTATTTTCCATTCGTAGCTGGGGTTCTAAATGACAAATGTACAGTTTTCCTGCCTTATCTTGGAATTCCATTTAGTATCCAAATTATTTGTCATAAAACTGAATTAAGATACACTTGAGAATGTCTTATGTATTATAACATCATACTGTATATAACATAGAAGAAGGAATTGTGTCATACCTATACTATATGTACTGGAACTTGACTGTTTGTGCTAAAGATTCGGATGTCAACTACAGATGTAAAGAACCAGATGGCTTAACCCCTTAATGACCAGCCTATTTTAGACCTTAATGACCAAGCCATTTTTTTAGTTTTTCCATCATCGCATTCCAAGAGCTATAACCTTTTTATTTTTGCATCGACATAGCTGTATAAGGTCTTGTTTTTTGCGGGACAAGTTGTATTTTTTAATAGCACCATTTTGGGGGACATATTATTTATTGATTAATTTTTATAAACTTTTTTTTTGGGGGAAATAGAAAAAAACCAGAAATTTTGCCACTCTTTTTTGCGTCTTAAATCTACGTCGTTTACCGTGTGATATAAATAACACAATAACTTTATTCAGCGGGTTGTTACGATTGCAACGATACCAAATTTGTATAGTTTTTGTATGTTTTACTACTTTTACACAGTAAAAACTATTTGGATTTGTGTCTCCATATTTGAAGAGCCGTAACGTTATTATTTTTTCAGCGATGCGGTTCTATGAGGGCTTTTTTTTTGCTGGAAGACTTGTAGTTTTTATTGGTACCATTTTGGAGTAGATGCGACTTTTTGATCACTTTTTATCACTTTTTTTAAGTCAGGATTCACAGAAAACAGAAATTTTTCCATCGTTTTTTATTACATTTTTTACGGCGTTCACCGTGCGGGTTAAATAATGTAATAGATTTATAGTCGGGGTCGTTATGGACGCGGCGATACCAAATATGTGTAACTTTTTAACTTTATTTTGTTTTTTTAATAGTAATGCATTTTGTAAGGGGAAAAGCTGTGTTTTTCATTTTTTTTTTCCATTTTTTTTTTTATTTACTTTATTAAACTTTTTTTTCACTTTTTTACTAGTCCCACTAGGGGACTATAATATGCGATTCTGCGATCGCATTTATAATACACTGCAATACTTTTGTATTGCAGTGTATTACTGCCTGTCCGTTTAACACAGACAGGCATCTGCTAGGTCATGCCTGCGGCATGATCTAGCAGGCATTCACTCCAGGCAGACCTGGGGGCCTTTATTAGGCCCCCGGCTGCCATTAGAGACACAGACACTCGGCGATCGTATCGCCGGGTGTCGGTGGGAGAGAGAGGGAGATCCCTCCCTCTCTCCAAAACCACTCAGATGCGGTGCTCGCTATTGAGCACCGCATCTGAGGGGTTAAACGGGTGAGATCGATACTAATATCGATCTCACCCGGCAGAGCAGGGACGCTCCCAGCCCTCAGCTGCCTCTAGCAGCTGAGAGCAGGGAGATTTGACAGCTCCCTGCTCTGTTTACTTATTCCGATGCCGCAACGTAAAAAGTCTATGGCATCGGAATAAGGCCCGTTAGTGACCAACGTAGAAACACGATGGGCCGGTCACTAACGGGTTAAAAACAAACTTTATAAAAATGGAAAAAGAAGCAAATGGATATCAAAAGTGATATCTCTCTTGTATACTCTCTCAATCTCTTCATCTACTAGGTTTGCTCCTTTTTCCATATGAATATATTTAAAGTTTGTTCCAAACTACATAATTCAATATTCAGATCATTATGGTAATGATACGCTCAAGGTGATGAATGCTCCCTGAGGTCTTTATTGAATGTGGTTACAATAAAGCAAACAAGGAAATTAGACAAAGAGAACAAAAGTGCCTTGAACAACGCTTGAGGCGTTCAGATGATACATGTATTATTCATGCATTACAGATCAACTTGGGTTTTACTGAAATTTCAAGCTTAAAATGGAGCCACCGCTGGCTTTTGGCTACTGGGTCGGGTGTTGGGCTAGTGGGTCATGAACCGTAGGTTTACGTGTTAACTAATAATAACTGCATATTTGCAGAGAATGTATGCATACTTATCAGAAATAATGGACAGATTTATTATTTGAAAATACACCAGATTTTTGCTCAAATGGAGTAAAAATTCTGGTGTACAATATGTGCGCCACATTTATTACCTGTTTTAGACACTTTTTTGAAAATGCTCCCTTGTATAAAGTGCCATACAGCCCCCTCCGTTGTATATAGTGCTACACAGCCCCCCTTAGTAGATAGCACCACACACATACCCCTGTATATTCTGCCACACACAGACCCTTGTAGATAGCGCCACACAGCCCTCCCCCTTGTAAATAGTGCCATACAGCCTCACATCTCCCCCTTAATAGTTCCACACAGCCCCCCTTGTATATAGTGCCACACAGCTCCCCCCTTGTGTATAGTGCCACACAGCCCCCCTGTATAGTGCCACACAGCCCCCTTGTATATAGGGCCAAACAGCCCTTCTTGTATATAGTGCCACACAGTCCTCCCCTGGTATATAGTGCCACACACCTCCCCCCTTGTGTATAGTGCCACACAGCACCCCTGTATAGTGCCACACAGCCCCCTTGTATATAGGGCCAAACAGCCCCCTTGTATATAATGCCACACAGACCCCTCCCTTGTAGAGAGTGCCACACAGCCCCTGTAGATAGCGCTAGACATTGACCCCTGTAGATTGTGCCACACACAGCCCCCTGTAGATAGGGCGAGACACAGACCCCTGTAGATTGCGCCACACACAGACCCTTGTAGATTGCGCCCCACACAGCCCGCTGTAGATAACGCCGCAAACAGCCCCCTGTAGATAGCGCCACACACAGACACCTGCAGATTGTTCCACAAAACCCTTCCCCCGTTGTAAATAGTGCCATAGAGCCCACCTAGTAGATAGTGCCACACAGCCCCCCTTAGTAGTGCCACACAGCCCCACTTGTGTATAGTGCCACACAGCCCCCCTTGTATATAGTGCAACACAGCCCCATGTATATAGTGCCACACAGCCCCCACTTGTATATAGTGCCACCCTGCCCCACTATCTACAGGGGGCTGTGTGGCACTATCTACAGGGGGCTGTGTGGCACTACATACAAGGGGTCTGTGTGCCATTATCTACAGGGGTAATCTGTGAGTGGCGGGCTGATGGTCATTTTACTGTGAGTGGCGGGGCTGATGGTCATTTTACTGTGAAGGGGGCATGATGATCATTTTCAGTGAGTGGGGGACTGATGATTATTTTACTGTGTGTGGTGGGCTGATGGTCATTTTACTGTGAGTGGTGGGCTGATGGTCATTTTACTGTGAGTGGGGGGCTGATGGTCATTTTACTGTGAGTGGGGGGCTGATGGTCATTTTACTGTGAGTGGGGGTTGATGGTCATTGTACTGTGAGTGGGAGGCTGATAGTCTTCAAGTGGTTTCCACCTCTGAGCTCCAATTGAAATTAATAGGCAGCAAAAAATACCTTTGGCGCCCGTTTGGCGCTTCTTTGCCTGCGTCTTTTGCAATAGCTTTAACGGTTTAAAAACAACGCAAAAAAAAAACGGTCAAACAATGCTGTCAAACTCAATCCTGAAGGAATTTTAAGGCAGATTTATTTTGCCTTACAAAAAACGAGAAAGAATTTACCCTAAGAGTGTAGAGCTTGTTTTTAGCCGTTTTCTGTCTCCCTCTAAACAATTTTTGGTAGGGGTGCCCTAAGGAAATTTTATTTTTTAATTGATGCTTCGAGTCCGAAAAGGTTGGAAAACTTTGTACTAGGCTACAGGATCACGCCAGCCTATGCAAGGATCCCGTCCAGAAGCAGCTCTGTTCGTCGTGGGAACGGGGCCCAGATGAGTACAATTTTTGTTTGTTTGGGGGCACTGTCTACAAGAGGGAGGTGGGGGCTGTATGGCACTGTCTACAAGAGGGAGGTGGGGGCTGTATGGCACTGTATACAAGGGGGAGGTGGGGGGATGTATGGCACTGTCTACATGAGGGATGTGGGGGCTGTATGGCACTGTCAACAAAGGGGAGGTGGGGGATATATGGCACTATCTACAAGGGGGAGGTGGAGTGTTGTATCGCACTGTCTACAAGGGGGAGGTGGGGGGGCTGTATGGCACTATCTACAAGGGGGAGGTGGGGGGCTATATGGCACTGTCTACAAGGGGGAGGTCGGGGGATGTATGGCCCTGTTTACAAGGGGAGATGGGGGCTGTATGGCACTGTCTACAAGGGGGAGGTGGGGGGCTGTATGGCACTGTCTCTAAGGGGGAGGTGGGGGATGTATGGCACTGTCTACAAGGGGAGGTGGGGGGCTGTATGGCACTGTCTACAAGGGGGAGGTGGAGGGCTGTATGACACTGTCTACATGTGGGAGGTGGGGGGCTGTATGGCACGATCTACAAGGGGGAGGTGGGGGATGTATGGCACGATCTACAAGCGGGAGGTGGGGGATTTATGGCACTGTCTACCAGGGGGAGGTGGGGATGTATGGCACGGTCTACAAGGGGGAGGTGGGGGGCTGATGGCACGATCTACAAGGAGGAGGTAGTGGAATATGGCACTGTCTACAGGAAGACTGTATGGCACAATCTGCAGGGGGGCACTATCTACAAGAGGGGGATGTGTGTGACAGCCAGGGGAGGGGGCATTATACTGTGTGGGGGCCACTAAGCGGATATTATACTGTGTAGTGGTACTACAGGGGGGCAATATATTGTGTGTGGCACTTAGGGGCATAATACTGTGTGGGCACAATTAGAGGACAAAATACTGTGTCCTTGAAGGGGTTATAATATATTATATTATTAAATATTATTATACTGTATGGGGGGCACTAAAGGGGCATTATACTGTTGGAGGCATTGTATAGGGTATTATATTGTGGGGGGCATTATACTTTTTTTATGGGCCATTTTTTTATAATGGGGTGAAGATAATTTTGCACGGGGCGCAATCTATCCTAAGGCCGGCCCTGGCTGTATGTGACCCTGGATCAAGGTCTGGTCGCCGGCACCAATTTTTCTGTCTTCTATGTTGTGCTCCTTTCCTCTACTTTACAACAAAATATGTAGATGAGTTCACTTACCCTTTACAATTTTTATAATAGCTATTTTTGCAATGTTCTGCTTGCTATGTACATTGTGTTATTATCTACAAGTACTACAAGCTCAAATGTCATGGAAAACCTGCTGGAAAAGCAGATATTTTTTGCATGAGGTGCCTAACAGAGATAGCATGTGGAAATCAAAATATATATTTTAGTAGTTAACAGCAGCAACCAACTCGCTCTCTGCTGCCTTCCTGGAACCAAAGTTGTTGTTTGAGAACTTCAAAAGGTAGTAAAAAAGAGAGAATATATACAGCCGTTTATATTTGTGTTGATGCATGTGGGTTAGTCCATGTCCTACTTAATAAATATCTTTCTGGGTAAAATGTACTTCATTGTTAAAAAGTATATGAACTTTTATATAAACTTTACAATGGATTTTTATAAACAACTTAAAGAGTTCTGAATATTTTAACTTAACGTGCTCTAAACAGTTTTTTTTGTTAATTTTTTTTTATTCTTCGTTTCATTTATACACAAAAATGTGTTACTGTAAATATTCTGGAAAATAGAATTACTTTGCCTGTAGACTTAAATGATCTACACTACTGCCTCTTCCGCTTGGTTTACAATATTCTGCTTTAACGGACAGGAACACTGAACAAACCCGGTGGCCTTTCTTAGACCTCATCTGCCTGTACATTCGCCAGTCCCGGCAAATTAAATTCTGGGGCCCCGATAGCTATTCAAAGGGAGCTCTCATCTTTAGATAGCACCATGATCGCTACCGTTCGTGGTACTAAAGGGGTCAGATGAGATCAAAAGTATCATAAGAGTTATTCGGGATAAATCTTTTTTTTATCTAGGGCTGGCCATACACTTTAGATAGCTGTTGGCCGAACGATCACTCAGCCAACAGCTATTCCTCCCAACTCCCCCATACACATGCACGCTCGGCTCGGCCTATTGTGTATATGTTTTCCATGGGGAGAGAGGGAGAAAGCTACTGCCAGGCTCCTTTGGTAGTGGATTATCTAATAATAAACAATTTGATCGGGCATGTTAAAATTCAACATGACCAACACTTCTCTTCCCTGACATCTGTCGTCGGGGAGAACCGGAACGCCACACACATATTAAATGCTAAACTGGTCGCGCAAAAATCGGCGGCTCCAGCCGACACACAGCCTAAGAATGGACAACATTTTATCATCAAATAGTATTATAACTAAAATAAAAAAAATTGTGTTTACATTAAAATGAATAGGTGATCACGTAATACATGGCTGTCCCGTGTGCTCTTTGCAGTAGCTTCTTACTCTGGCTGATGGATAGGGGTTGTCTTAATTGGGCAACCCCTTAAAGGCCCCTTTTTTGGATCAAAAAAGCAACATTATAGTCGCATAAAAAAAAACAAAAAACAGCAAAGTAAGGGTATGTTCAAACGCCCTCTAAAACAGCTAAAAATGCGGGGGCTGAACGCCTCCAAACATCTGCCCATTGATTTCAAAGGGGCGTTTTTTAACGCGGCCATTTTTGAAAAAAAACTCATCATAAAAAGAAGTGCATGTCACTTCTTGAGCCGTTTTTCATTGACTCAGAAAAACATCTCCAAAAACGGCATAAAGACGCCGCAAAAAAACGCAAGTTGCTTAAAAAACGGCTGAAAATCAGCTCCGTATTTTCAGCCATTTTTTGTTAAGCGTGTGAACATAGCCTAATAGGTAAAAGACTTCTGTTTAATTTTCTGTTCCACTATAATGAAACCTCTTTTCATTAACGCTTCTTTCACACTACCGTTAATATACTTTTACCTCTCTTCCATCAGAGGAAGAGACGATCCAAAGATTAAACGGAAAGCAACGGTTTTGTTAGAATTACCATTGATTTCAATGGTAATTCTTTTGTTCCATTTGTCTGCGTTCGCTAGGTTTCCATTTTTTTTGGACCGAAGCAAAAGTGCAGTCTGCAGAACTTTTGCTTCTGTGAATAAAACAAAAACCTAGCGAACGATGACAAACGGAAAGCAACCTAAACAATAGAATTAACATTGAAATTAATGGTAATTCTAACTTAACCATTGCTTTCCGTTTAATCTTTAGATCCTCTCTTCCTCTGACGGAAAAGAGCTAAACATATACTAACACTAGTGTGAACTTAACCTTAGTTAAAAAAAATATTTGGCATAGTTTGTTTATAAGGACTGCTAAAGATTTACAGTACAAAAAGAGCATTTCTAGTATAGAGATTGCATACGATGGATATTAGATATCAAGTGCCGTAGGACACAGAACATTTTTAAAGCTCCATTTGCATGTATTGTACCGTACATTGGTGCAGATTTTAGTAGTAGAATCCACGCTAAATCTGCCATGTCTGAATGTGGCCTAGCAAAAAGTCTTATTTTAGAAACAAAAATTCCAGGTTTTCTTTTCAGCATTCCAGTATTTGTGAACATTTTTGTTATGTTGATAAATTCTGTTTTGTGCTAAATATTTTACTGTCTAAAACGGTATCACGACTTACCATCCAGAGTCTCCAATTGAATTTTTTTTTGTAAATTATCCATATTAGTATTTATTAAATTCCTGTATCGCTTCGTCAAGCATTTTCAACTTAGCATAAAAAAATCGAATCTCCTATGATCAAACTTTTTCTGCAACACAGCTCTTCCTAGCAGCTGTCTTATGAAAGAAAACGCTGGGCTTCATAAAGGAGACCTCCAGCTGGCTGAAACAACCACACGGATTGAGAGCGCAATGTAAAATGATCAAGAAACATCTCATTCATCCCTCGTGTCTCCTGCCTTGCCATTTATACAACACCAAGAACATTTTTTGTGCTATATAAAATGCAGGGAAGATGGTGAATTTTTGATAAGAACTACGGGGAATGGAGTTCATGTCCCACCAAGGAGTGAGAATATCATGAAAATTGAATCCATACATATTAAATTGATTACTGAATTATATTATATTCCACTGGTTATATTACAAACTAAGGACCACATGTGGGAACGGCTTTCTGAAGCTTATGCAAAAAGATAATTTCCCACAGCTTCTGCTCATTTTGTTCTGTGCAATTATAAGGGAAAGTCCAATTAAAAGGAAGAATTTATTTGATATTTTATGTTTAATTTTTTTTGTCACTGTGATAAGAAGGACCATATCGCCTTCCAGAAGAAGCTGCGAATAGAAATATGTTAATGTCAGCAAACATATCAGTGTTTTCTGTCAATCATGGACATCTCGTTACATTCAATCCAATGTATCTGGCTAACAAGGGAACAGAGCATTGGACGTTTCAGGTGGGTTATTTTATTGCTTAAAAATATACTTTAAGGTGTGAAACAAACCAAATGAATAATTCAAACCCTCAGCAGAACCAATCTCTGTATAATTGGGTCTCAATAGGTTGGGAAACCTATTAAAAAAAGTGGTTATCAAAGTTGAACAAATTGAAGAGAACGCATGATTTTACCAACATGCTTATACATTAATGCAATTACTCGACAAGCTCATGTTTCAAACCTTGGTTAAATTACTTATTAAAGATCCATATACAGTGATCTGTCTTTATCTGGCTTTCTGTGTGAGAGTTAATGGCTTTCATTGTTTTTAAAATTACATTTCAACAGGATATTACTGTTACACGAGATCTTTCAAACAAATACGACTTCCCTCACTTATAAAATACATTATATTGCACAAAGCATTGAGCCAAGTCATTACTGGAGAAACACAAGATAACCTTTGCATGTAGTGATAAAAAGGGAACCATCATTTTTTAATAAAAATAGAGAGAGAGAAGAAAAACATGTTACAATCTACTTGTCAAGACTCTGTTTTATTAAGATGTCTAAGCACATGTTATACAGCTATTATTCTATCAATCAATTTCATATGTAACTACCATTTAACAAAGAATATATTCCAATATGGGCCATTGCCCTGTCAGACAATGGTCTGTTCCTTTTTTAGTGGAGCATTTTCTCATGGGTGAACTTGGTTTTATTACAATTTATGGCTGATAATATGCATTGGTTACTCAGATGTCAAATATATTAATACATTTGTTTTAAAGGTACAATACCGTATTTTAACGAATAGAGTAATTAGAAGTAAGACATTTAGCTGAACTGCAATTATGGTCGTTCTTGAAATCTAAGAATCCCTTCTTATAAATGTTTTTATATTGTTGCCATTATTGAAATGATGATGTTCTGTTTACTGCGCTATAATAGAAGATGATTTGTTGCCTTCTAGAATATCTAACAGAGGTGTAACTTGAATCTCCTAGGCCCTAATGTAAAATCTGTAGCAGGATCCCTCACCTAGTGT